>NC_041015.1:15347030-15507535 GCF_004193775.1 Glycine soja
CTGTGTTTTCCAAAAAAAAAAAAAAATCAAATCAAAATCAAAATCACAAAATAGGGAAAGAATGCCATGAACATTGTACAACTTTCCATTACATTGCATTGTTTCATATAAAGTCCGCATTTACCCAAATTTCACAACAAAGGTTGCATGCATTTGCATCCCTCAAAATCATGTTAACTACATAGATTCCCTACATCTAAATGTCCAAATCTTTTGAATTTGGGATGACCGGCTCTCTCGATGAGTCGATCCCTTGCTTTCTCATAAGGATGGACCCTCGGGTACTAGTACCCTGGTCTTCAGAGGACTACACTCCTCGCCAACAGAGGGCTGCACACTCTCACCTTAAGAGGACTGCATGTCCTCACCTTCAGAGGGCTACACGCCCTCGCCATCAGAGGACTGCGTGTCCTCACCTTCAGAGGGCTACACGCCCTCGCCATCAGAGGACTGCATGTCCTCACCTTCAGAGGGTTACACGCCCTCGCCATCAGAGGACTGCATGTCCTCACCTTCGTAGGGCTACACGCCCTCACCTTTAGAGGACTACACGTCCTCGCCAACAGAGGGCTGCACGCCCTCACCTTGAGAGGACTACACGTCCTCGCCAATGTAGGGCTACACGCCCTCACCTTTAGAGGACTACACGTCCTCGCCAACAGAGGGCTGCACGCCCTCACCTTTAGAGGACTACACATCCTCGCCTTCAGAGGACTCCACGTCCTCACCTTGAGAGGACTACACGTCCTCGTCTTGAGAGGACTACACGTCCTCGCCTTGAGAGGACTACATGTCCTCACCATCAGAGGGCTGCACGCCCTCACCTCCAGAGGACTACACGTCCTCGCCTTGAGAGGGCTACCCGCCCTCGCCTTGGGTACTAGTTACCCTCACCTTCAGAGGACTACATGTCCTCACCTTCGTAGGGCTACATGCCCTCACCTTTAGAGGACTACACATCCTCGCCTTCAGAGGACTGCACGTCCTCACCTTGAGAGGACTAAACGTCCTCGCCTTGAGAGGACTACATGTCCTCACCATCAGAGGGCTGCACGCCCTCACCTCCAGAGGACTACAGGTCCTCGCCTTGAGAGGACTACATGTCCTCACCATCAGAGGGCTGCACGCCCTCACCTCCAGAGGACTACACGTCCTCGCCTTGAGAGGGCTACTCACACTTGCCTTGGGTACTAGTTACCCTCACCTTCAGAGGTGTTAGTGCTTAGCTCTACTGAGTTTTAAAAGATTGGCTAAGATTTTGTTAAAACATAAGCACTTAGACAATGAAGGAAAGCTGGAGTTGCTGCACATGATGTCCAACGTTATGTCAAGGAATAAGATCGGGCTGCATAATGCACAAGGCAAGATAAGATGTCAAATGAAGAATTGAAGCTGCAGGATCCACGATGTCGGATACAATGTCCAGGACATCCTGCCCGAAAATACTGGAAGGCAAGATAAAAGTCAAATGAAGAATGGAAGCTGCAGGATCCACGATGTCGGATACGATGTCCAGGACATCTTGCCCGAAAATACTGGACACGTAAATCTATTATATCTTTAACAGATTATTGTGCAGTTAGCAAAAGATTAGATGATCTATCTTTAGGAACGAATTAAAAGATAATTAAAGTTTGAATTACAAACTAAAAGAGTTCGTTCAGGGATTAAAGATTAGAGATAAAAACTAAAAGATCAAACTGTATCTTTTAGTTCTTTAAGTGCAGATTTTCAGGATAATGATAGATCTCATCCAGCACAAGATGTTGCAGCCCAGATACGCACACAGCTATAAAAACATGGAGGCTGCACGAGTTCTGTACCAAGTCCGGGATTGAAGAGTTATTTTGTGAGTTTAGGGACTTGAGTGTTTTGTGAGCCACCTTGATGGTACCCTAACATCAAGTGTTGGACCTGAGTGTGTAGAGTTGATCTCTAGTGTGTGTAGAGTTGATCTCTTTTGTTCAGAGAGCAATCTCTGGTGTGTCTTTGATTTGTTTGTAAACACGGGTGAGTGATTGAGAGGGAGTGAGAGGGGTTCTCATATCTAAGAGTGGCTCTTAGGTAGAGATTGCACGGGTAGTGGTTAGGTGAGAAGGTTGTAAACAATGGCTGTTAGACCTTGAACTAACACTATTTTAGTGGATTTCCTCCCTGGCTTGGTAGCCCCCAGATGTAGGTGAGGTTGCACCGAACTGGGTTAACAATTCTCTTGTGTTATTTACTTGTTTAATCTGTTCATACAGTCAAATACAATCTGCATGTTCTGAAGCGTGATGTCGTGACATCCAGTACGACATCTGTCATTGGTATCAGAATTTCAATTGGTATCAGAGCGGGCACTCGAAATCACTGAGTGAGATCTAGGGAGATAAATTCTGATGAACATGGAGAAAGAAGGAGGACCAGTGAACAGACCACCAATTCTGGATGGAACCAACTATGAATACTGGAAAGCAAGGATGGTGGCCTTCCTCAAATCACTGGATAGCAAAACCTGGAAAGCTGTCATCAAAGGCTGGGAACATCCCAAGATGCTGGACACAGAAGGAAAGCCCACTGATGGATTGAAGCCAGAAGAAGACTGGACTAAAGAAGAAGACGAATTGGCACTTGGAAACTCCAAAGCTTTGAATGCTCTATTCAATGGAGTTGACAAGAATATCTTCAGACTGATCAACACATGCACAGTGGCCAAGGATGCATGGGAGATCCTGAAAACCACTCATGAAGGAACCTCCAAAGTGAAGATGTCCAGATTGCAACTATTGGCCACAAAATTCGAAAATCTGAAGATGAAGGAGGAAGAGTGTATTCATGACTTCCACATGAACATTCTTGAAATTGCCAATGCTTGCACTGCCTTGGGAGAAAGAATGACAGATGAAAAGCTGGTAAGAAAGATCCTCAGATCCTTGCCTAAGAGATTTGACATGAAAGTCACTGCAATAGAGGAGGCCCAAGACATTTGCAACATGAGAGTAGATGAACTCATTGGTTCCCTTCAAACCTTTGAGCTAGGACTCTCGGATAGGGCTGAAAAGAAGAGCAAGAATCTGGCTTTCGTGTCCAATGATGAAGGAGAAGAAGATGAGTATGACCTGGATACTGATGAAGGTCTGACTAACGCAGTTGTGCTCCTTGGAAAACAGTTCAACAAAGTGCTGAACAGAATGGACAGGAGGCAGAAACCACATGTCCGGAACATCCCTTTCGACATCAGGAAAGGTAGTGAACTCCAGAAAAGGCCAGATGAAAAGCCCAGTCACAGCAAAGGAACTCAATGCCATGGATGTGAAGGCTATGGACACTTCAAATCCGAATGTCCCACTCATCTCAAGAAGCAGAGGAAAGGACTTTCTGTATGTCGGTCTGATGATACAGAGAGTGAACAAGAAAGTGATTCTGACAGAGATGTAAATGCACTCACTGGGAGATTTGAATCTGCTGAAGTTTCAAGTGATACAGATAGTGAAATCACTTTTGATGAGCTTGCTATATCCTATAGAGAACTATGCATCAAAAGTGAGAAGATTCTTCAGCAAGAAGCACAACTGAAGAAGGTCATTGCAAATCTGGAGGCTGAAAAGGAGGCACATGAAGAGGAGATCTCTGAGCTTAAAGGAGAAGTTGGTTTTCTGAACTCTAAACTGGAAAACATGACAAAATCAATAAAGATGCTGAATAAAGGCTCAGATACGCTTGATGAGGTGCTACAGCTTGGAAAGAATGTTGGAAACCAGAGAGGACTTGGATTTAATCCTAAGTCTGCAGGCAAAGCAACCATAACAGAATTTGTTCCTGCCAAAAACAGCACTGGAGCCACGATGTCACAACATCGGTCTCGACATCATGGAACGCAGCAGAAAAGGAGCAAAAGAAAGAATTGGAGGTGTCACTACTGTGGCAAGTATGGTCACATAAAGCCCTTTTGCTATCATTTACATGGTCATCCACATCATGGAACTCAAAGTAGCAGCAGTGGAAGGAAGATGATGTGGGTTCCAAAACACAAGACTGTTAGTCTTGTTGTTCATACTTCACTTAGAGCATCAGCTAAGGAAGATTGGTACCTAGATAGCGGCTGTTCCAGACACATGACAGGAGTCAAAGAATTCCTGGTGAACATTGAACCGTGCTCCACTAGCTATGTGACATTTGGAGATGGCTCTAAAGGAAAGATCACTGGAATGGGAAAGCTAGTCCATGATGGACTTCCCAGTCTGAACAAAGTCCTGCTGGTGAAGGGATTGACTGCAAACTTGATCAGCATCAGCCAGTTGTGTGATGAAGGATTCAATGTAAACTTCACAAAGTCAGAATGCTTGGTGACAAATGAGAAGAGTGAAGTCCTAATGAAGGGCAGCAGATCAAAGGACAACTGTTACCTATGGACACCTCAAGAAACCAGTTATTCCTCCACATGTCTATTCTCCAAAGAAGATGAAGTCAAAATATGGCATCAAAGATTTGGACATCTGCACTTAAGAGGCATGAAGAAAATTATTGACAAAGGTGTTGTTAGAGGCATTCCCAATCTGAAAATAGAAGAAGGCAGAATCTGTGGTGAATGTCAGATTGGAAAGCAAGTCAAGATGTCCCACCATAAGCTTCAACATCAGACCACTTCCAGGGTGCTGGAACTACTTCACATGGACTTGATGGGGCCTATGCAAGTTGAAAGCCTTGGAGGAAAGAGGTATGCCTATGTTGTTGTGGATGATTTCTCCAGATTTACCTGGGTCAACTTTATCAGAGAAAAATCAGAAACCTTTGAAGTATTCAAGGAGTTGAGTCTAAGACTTCAAAGAGAAAAAGACTGTGTCATCAAGAGAATCAGGAGTGACCATGGCAGAGAGTTTGAAAACAGCAAGTTTACTGAATACTGCACATCTGAAGGCATCACTCATGAGTTCTCTGCAGCCATTACACCACAACAAAATGGCATAGTTGAGAGGAAAAACAGGACTTTGCAAGAAGCTGCTAGGGTCATGCTTCATGCCAAAGAACTTCCCTATAATCTCTGGGCTGAAGCCATGAACACAGCATGCTACATCCACAACAGAGTCACACTTAGAAGAGGGACTCCAACCACACTGTATGAAATCTGGAAAGGGAGGAAGCCAACTGTCAAGCACTTCCACATCTTTGGAAGTCCATGTTACATTTTGGCAGATAGAGAGCAAAGGAGAAAGATGGATCCCAAGAGTGATGCAGGAATATTCCTGGGATACTCTACAAACAGCAGAGCATATAGAGTATTCAATTCCAGAACCAGAACTGTGATGGAATCCATCAATGTGGTTGTTGATGATCTAACTCCAGCAACAAAGAAGGATGTCGAAGAAGATGTCAGAACATCGGGAGACAATGTAGCAGATACAGCTAAAAGTGCAGAAAATGCAGAAAACTCTGATTCTGCTACAGATGAATCAAACATCAACCAACCTGACAAGAGACCCTCCATTAGAATCCAGAAGATGCACCCCAAGGAGCTGATTATAGGAGATCCAAACAGAGGAGTCACTACAAGATCAAGGGAGATTGAGATTGTCTCCAATTCATGTTTTGTCTCCAAAATTGAGCCCAAGAATGTGAAAGAGGCACTGACTGATGAGTTCTGGATCAATGCTATGCAAGAAGAATTGGAGCAATTCAAAAGGAATGAAGTCTGGGAGCTAGTTCCTAGACCCGAGGGAACTAATGTGATTGGCACCAAGTGGATCTTCAAGAACAAAACCAATGAAGAAGGTGTTATAACCAGAAACAAGGCCAGACTTGTTGCTCAAGGCTACACTCAGATTGAAGGTGTAGACTTTGATGAAACTTTTGCTCCAGTTGCTAGACTTGAGTCCATCAGATTGTTACTTGGTGTAGCTTGCATCCTCAAATTCAAGCTGTACCAGATGGATGTGAAGAGCGCGTTTCTGAATGGATACCTGAATGAAGAAGCCTATGTGGAGCAGCCAAAGGGATTTGTAGATCCAACTCATCCAGATCATGTATACAGGCTCAAGAAGGCTCTCTATGGATTGAAGCAAGCTCCAAGAGCTTGGTATGAAAGGCTAACAGAGTTCCTTACTCAGCAAGGGTATAGGAAGGGAGGAATTGACAAGACTCTCTTTGTCAAACAAGATGCTGATAACTTGATGATAGCACAGATATATGTTGATGACATTGTGTTTGGAGGGATGTCGAATGAGATGCTTCGACATTTTGTCCAACAGATGCAATCTGAATTTGAGATGAGTCTTGTTGGAGAGCTGACTTATTTTCTGGGACTCCAAGTGAAGCAGATGGAAGACTCCATATTCCTCTCACAAAGCAAGTATGCGAAGAACATTGTCAAGAAGTTTGGGATGGAAAATGCCAGCCATAAAAGAACACCTGCACCTACTCACTTGAAGCTGTCAAAAGATGAAGCTGGCACCAGTGTTGATCAAAGTCTGTACAGAAGCATGATTGGGAGCTTACTATATTTAACAGCTAGCAGACCTGACATCACCTATGCAGTAGGTGTTTGTGCAAGATATCAAGCCAATCCCAAGATAAGTCACTTGAATCAAGCAAAGAGAATTCTGAAATATGTAAATGGCACCAGTGACTATGGGATTATGTACTGTCATTGTTCAGGTTCAATGCTGGTTGGGTATTGTGATGCTGATTGGGCTGGAAGTGCAGATGACAGAAAAAGCACTTCTGGTGGATGTTTCTATTTGGGAAACAATCTTATTTCATGGTTCAGCAAGAAGCAAAACTGTGTGTCCCTATCTACTGCTGAAGCAGAGTATATTGCAGCAGGAAGCAGCTGTTCACAACTAGTTTGGATGAAGCAGATGCTCAAGGAGTACAATGTCGAACAAGATGTCATGACATTATACTATGACAACTTGAGTGCTATTAATATTTCTAAAAATCCTGTGCAACACAGCAGAACCAAGCACATCGACATTAGACATCACTATATCAGAGAGCTTGTTGATGATAAAGTTATCACACTGGAGCATGTTGACACTGAGGAACAAATAGCAGATATTTTCACAAAGGCATTGGATGCAAATCAGTTTGAAAAACTGAGGGGCAAGCTGGGCATTTGTCTGCTAGAGGAATTATAGCAGCTACTGCTATCTGAACGTGCTCAAACGTATCACTTAACATTAATAGCACGTTCACTACTGAGCCAAAACGAATTCGACCGTTGCTTCACACGTCCCTCCACATTCCTCATTCAAACTTATATTTTCGTGGTAATCTCGTTTTCAGCATTCCCCAACAGCTCTCAGAAATTTGCGAAACCATTCCAAACGCTCTGCTTTTCCATGGCTACCTCACCAAAAGAAACTTCAGCTCCTGGTTCACCCTCTGTACCATCATCCACCAAAGCACCATCAAACCAGGAACGACCTGAATTCAATATCCAGCCCATACAAATGATTCCTGGTTCAGCCCCTGTTCCTGAAAAACTGGTTCCCAAACGACAACAGGGAGTGAAGATTTCTGAAAACCCTAGCCTTGCAACAAGTCCTAGGGAAGTAGACACAGAGATGGATAAGAAGATCCGCAGTATTGTGAGTAACATTCTGAAAAATGCTTCTGTTCCTGATGCTGATGAAGATGTTCCAACATCTTCCACCCCAGATGTTGCTGTTCCTGATGCTGAGAAAGATGTTCCAACATCTTCCACCCCCAGCAAAGAGGAATCAACAGAGGAAGATGATCAAGCCACAGAGGAGACCCCTGCACCACGGGCACCAGAACCTGCTCCAGGTGACCTCATTGACCTAGAAGAAGTAGAATCTGATGAGGAACCCATTGCCAACAAGTTGGCACCTGGCATTGCAGAAAGATTACAAAGCCGAAAAGGAAAAACCCCCATTAAGAGGTCTGGACGAATCAAAACTATGGCACAGAAGAAGAGCACTCCAATCACTCCTACCACATCCAGAAGGAGCAAAGTTGCAATCCCTTCCAAGAAGAGGAAAGAAATTTCCTCATCTGATTCTGATGATGATGTCGAACCAGATGTTCCCGACATCAAGAGGACCAAGACATCAGGGAAAAAGGTGCCTGGAAATGTCCCTGATGCACCATTGGACAACATCTCTTTCCACTCCATTGGCAATGTTGAAAGGTGGAAATTTGTATATCAACGCAGACTTGCTGTAGAAAGAGAACTAGGAAGAGATGCCTTGGATTGCAAGGAGATCATGGACCTCATCACGGCTGCTGGACTGCTGAAGACTGTCACCGAGTTGGGAGACTGCTATGAAAGTCTAGTCAGGGAATTCATTGTCAACATTCCCTCTGACATAACTAACAGAAAAAGTGATGAGTATCAAAAAGTGTTTGTCAGAGGAAAATGTGTTAGATTCTCCCCTGCTGTAATCAACAAATACCTGGGCAGACCAACAGATGGAGTGGTGGATATTACTGTCTCTGAGCATCAAATTGCCAAGGAAATCACTGCCAAACAAGTCCAGCATTGGCCAAAGAAAGGGAAGCTGTCTGCAGGGAAGCTAAGTGTGAAATATGCAATCCTGCACAGGATTGGAGCCGCAAACTGGGTACCCACCAACCATACCTCCACTGTTGCCACAGGTTTGGGTAAATTTCTGTATGTTGTTGGAACCAAGTCCAAATTTAATTTTGGAAACTATATTTTTGATCAAACTGTTAAGCATTCAGAATCTTTTTCTGTCAAATTACCCATTGCCTTCCCAACTGTATTGTGTGGCATTATGTTGAGTCAACATCCCAATATTTTAAACTACACTGACTCTGTGATGAAGAAAGAATCTCCTCTATCCCTGCATTACAAACTGTTTGAGGGGACACATGTCCCAGACATTGTCTCGACATCAGGGAAAGCTGCTGCTTCAGGTGCTGTGTCCAAGGATGCTCTGATTGCTGAACTCAAGGACACATGCAAGGTGCTGGAAGCCACCATCAAAGCCACCACAGAGAAGAAGATGGAGCTGGAACGGCTGATCAAAAGGCTCTCAGAAAGTGGCATTGATGATGGAGAAGCAGCTGAGGAAGAAGATGATGCAGCAGAGGAAGAGGAAGATGCAGCAGAAGATACTGAATCAGATGATGATTCTGAAGCCACCCCATGACCATCAGACCTCTATTTTTGCTAGCTAAAGGGGCATGTCCCTTTGAACAATTGATTGTTATTGGTCTGTAATATTTGCACATTAATTTCATGCATTCTACTTTTGCCAAATTTATGTCTAAAAAGGGGGAGTAGTATGTATGTATGTATTAGTATGTATGCATGATTCATGATTTTGAGGGGGAGACTACTGCTACGATGTATGCATGATTCATGCTGATGAGGGGGAGTTGTATATGATTTTGAGGGGGAGACTACTGCTGCTGATGATGACGGATGTCACATGAGATGTCTTGACATCCTGGAGAAGACTAGTAGCTGATAGAAGATGCTGCAGTAAGCATGGAGACAGGGGGAGCAGAAGCAGAAAGCTGATGTCACGTGAGATGTCTTGACATCCTGAAAACGACTTGCAACTTGCAGAATTTCCGTTGTGCTTGATTACTCTGATAATGAAAGTTGCTGATCCCACTTGCATAACTGCTCGTACCTGCTCAGGAAGTGTCTAAGTATGTTTTAGACAAAATTTGCCAAAGGGGGAGATTGTTAGTGCTTAGCTCTACTGAGTTTTAAAAGATTGGCTAAGATTTTGTTAAAACATAAGCACTTAGACAATGAAGGAAAGCTGGAGTTGCTGCACATGATGTCCAACGTTATGTCAAGGAATAAGATCGGGCTGCATAATGCACAAGGCAAGATAAGATGTCAAATGAAGAATTGAAGCTGCAGGATCCACGATGTCGGATACAATGTCCAGGACATCCTGCCCGAAAATACTGGAAGGCAAGATAAAAGTCAAATGAAGAATGGAAGCTGCAGGATCCACGATGTCGGATACGATGTCCAGGACATCTTGCCCGAAAATACTGGACACATAAATCTATTATATCTTTAACAGATTATTGTGCAGTTAGCAAAAGATTAGATGATCTATCTTTAGGAACGAATTAAAAGATAATTAAAGTTTGAATTACAAACTAAAAGAGTTCGTTCAGGGATTAAAGATTAGAGATAAAAACTAAAAGATCAAACTGTATCTTTTAGTTCTTTAAGTGCAGATTTTCAGGATAATGATAGATCTCATCCAGCACAAGATGTTGCAGCCCAGATACGCACACAGCTATAAAAACATGGAGGCTGCACGAGTTCTGTACCAAGTCCGGGATTGAAGAGTTATTTTGTGAGTTTAGGGACTTGAGTGTTTTGTGAGCCACCTTGATGGTACCCTAACATCAAGTGTTGGACCTGAGTGTGTAGAGTTGATCTCTAGTGTGTGTAGAGTTGATCTCTAGTGTGTAGAGTTGATCTCTTTTGTTCAGAGAGCAATCTCTGGTGTGTCTTTGATTTGTTTGTAAACACGGGTGAGTGATTGAGAGGGAGTGAGAGGGGTTCTCATATCTAAGAGTGGCTCTTAGGTAGAGATTGCACGGGTAGTGGTTAGGTGAGAAGGTTGTAAACAGTGGCTGTTAGACCTTGAACTAACACTATTTTAGTGGATTTCCTCCCTGGCTTGGTAGCCCCCAGATGTAGGTGAGGTTGCACCGAACTGGGTTAACAATTCTCTTGTGTTATTTACTTGTTTAATCTGTTCATACAGTCAAATACAATCTGCATGTTCTGAAGCGTGATGTCGTGACATCCAGTACGACATCTGTCATTGGTATCAGAATTTCAAGAGGACTACATGTCCTCACCTTCGTAGGGCTACACGCCCTCACCTTTAGAGGACCACACGTCCTCACTTTTAGAGGGCTACACGCCCTCGCCATCAGAGGACTGCATGTCCTCACCTTCGTAGGGCTACACGCCCTCACCTTTAGAGGACTACACGTCCTCGCCAACAGAGGGCTACATGCCTTCACCTTTAGAGGACTACACATCCTCGCCAACAGAGGGCTGCACGCCCTCACCTTGAGAGGACTACACGCCCTCACCTCCAGAGGACTATACATCCTCGCCTTGAGAGGGTTGCACGCCCTCAGCTTTAGAGGGCTACGTGTCCTCATTTTCAGTGTGCTCCACATCCGCACCTTTAGAGAATTTAAGGTCCTCTATCCTTAAATGCTTAACCAAGACTTGCACTCCCGGTTAAGGGACCAGTAGTTTCCTTTTAGCAGTTCCTGGGCCACCCCCTGATATTGGAGGACGGCCAACTGTGCGAGCACAACCAGAGAGGGAGGCTATCACACAGCTACTATGCATACCGGGGCAAGATTTCACCCGTGCCGCTGCAAAGAGACGAGTGCGGATCATGCGCACCAACATGACCACTCTTACACAGATATAGATGACATTGCTACTTAGCAACATTCTGCCCAGCGACCGCAATGCCAATCTCCCCCTGCAAAAGTATCAGTTGGTCTGTGTCGTCCCGACATGGGTAAGTATGCATATGGTTCAACTGATTTCTGATACCATCTATTGTTTGCAGGGATCGCACCCACAAAGACACCCAGTGGACCTGAAGAAGTCCAACAAGGCCCTGGGGTTTCCAGCTCTGGTTACGGGCCCCTGTCGGCCCTACAGAGCGCCCGTTCCCCCAAGCAAGTTCATGTCGTCGTGGCATAGGTAAGTATGCACCTCCCCCAACTGATTTCTGATGTCATCTATTGTTTACGGGGATTGTGCCCGCAAGACACCTAGTGGACCCAAAGAAGGCCAACAGGGTCTTGGAGTTGCCAGCTCTAAATACGGGTCTCTGTCAGTTCTAGGGAGTGCCTGTCGCCCCCAGCAAGGTCATCAGGTCCCCCCTACCAATCGAGCTTTCATCAAGAAGTTCTGCGTCTCCAGGCAGGCGCAGGGCGAAACACCATAGCAGCCTGGCGATGGCCGGCAGCGGGCAACAGACGCACCGCCATCACCTCTAGAGTTCACCTCTGCTCATCCACAAAAAGGTTTGAGTATTGCCTACACCACATGGCCGACCAATAGGCGACCAAGTCCAAAGCCAAAGGTAAGCAAAGTACTAGGTCAGTGACCGACAAGTCATAAGGCGTCCAGCTCAAGACGTTAAAGAAGCGCTACTAGGAGGCAACCTAGTACCTTTTAAATTTCTGCCTGCTATTTGATCACTTTTTATAGTAGGACGCACCTAGTTGCTCATGATCCTAGGAATTTAAATAAAACAAGCGCAAGCTCGAAAGGTAGTCATACCTTACAAAACATATATATGTATGTTTAGGTAGTGAAAATACCTTAGATATGCATGTATGTAAACAAAAAAACACTTCACAAAATATATATATATATGTATGTTTAGGTAGAAAAATACCTTAGATATGCATGTATGTAAACAAAAAACACTTCACAAAATATATATATGTATGTTTAGGTAGAAAGATACCTTAGATATGCATGTATGTAAACAAAAAATACTTCACAAAATATATATGTATGTTTAGGTAGAAAGATACCTTGGATATGCATGTATATAGCAAAAAATACCTTACAAAACATATATATGTATGTTTAGGTAGCAAGATACCTTGGATATGCATGTATATAGCAAAATACCTCATGAAAAAAAAAGAAGAAAAAAAAACAAACAAGAAAAAGAAATAAACAAATAAAAAAAAAGAAGAAAAAAAAGAGAGAGAAAAGAAAAATAAGTTGTCTAGCTGAAAAACCAACATGCTTTTGAAAAGAGATGACTTCCAACTTTTCTTTGAAGAAAAATTCGCTGATCATAGCTAGTTTTTGGAAAAAAAAATGTGTGTACACCTGAAGGGTGAATGCTGTGAAATTTTCCCGGACGCCCGAAATGGACTTGGATGAATGCACAAATGGATAAAAGAACATATTTTGGAAACATTGGGTTGACTAAAATAGAGGAAATGAATCCTGAGCCCTAGCATCACATGACCATAAAAATTTGACACTTGAGTGTCCGCATAGGTGCATGCATGACCAGTTTTGCATAAAGTTTCCAAATCATCATTTTTGCATTTGTGTCATGGAAATAATGTGGGGCACCCCTTTTATCCTTGAGCCAAACCAAACCCCGACATGTATCATGTCTATCCATTCTACAAACCTTGAGCCAAAATCATGACTCACTATAATCCTTAACCTCGGAAGCAAAAAAGGAAAGAAGGGAAATTTCCAATCAAAGAGAAAGCAAAAAGAAAAGAAAGGAAATTCCCAATCAAAGAGTGGGAGAAAGCAAAAAGAAAAGAAAGGAAATTCCCAATCAAAGAGTGGGAGAAAGCAAAAAGAAAAGAAAGAAAATTCCCAACCAAAGAATGGGAGAAAGTAAAAAAAGGAAGGAAAGAAAGTTCTTGATCAAAGAAACTAGAAGAAATGTGCAGAGAGGTCTTTAGACCGGACAATATCTGAACAATACAGAATTGTCACCAAATGAACAAAAAGAAGGAAAGGAAACCATGACCTAAAATGGTCTTCTCCCTTTAATTGCCAACCAAAATCAGTGCGCTAGCGACTTTTTCGCCCCACACTAAACAAAAACAGAAAAGGAAAAGCCAACAAAAAATCAAAAGCCAAAAACACACAAAAGCCGAAAAACCCACCAAAAGAACCCATTCCCAAGGGAAGTCCTATTGATCCATGATCACACATGTAATTTTTGATTTGATAGGAAATAATTTGCAAAGTCAAGTCATGATATATCTATGGTTCGGAATTAGGATGAAACACTTACCTGTGCGAGATTGATACACTTTGAGTGATTTTCTTCTATTTTGTCGAACCCAGTGTTTCCTCTAAATGTTCATTTAGAAACGAAATGCTAACATCCAAAATCTCAGTTAAGGTTATGGGGGATTTCATCAGCAGACTCTCCTTCCCCGGTAAACGCATTGTTTTTCACTCAAAAAAGCGTATGCTGCTCTAATCAGTTGGAATATTTATCTCTTTACTAAAGCATGTTTGCATTTTAGCGAAGAAAACACCGAGACTTTTTCAAGTCTCACAAGTTATCCAGAACTACGTAGGTCTGAGTTCCTCATTGGAGGATACGTAGGAGCAAAAGCCTCGCTTTTGTCGACCACACTGCTTTCTGTTACCATGACCCAAGAGCTGGTAGCCCGCGGAGACACCTTACGGTTATCCGCACCTCGAGTGTGATTGATAAGCAGAGGCCAATATGGTCATCTGCGCCCTTTCCGGAGATGTAGGCATCTTCTGGTGGAGACTTTTTCAAGTCTCACAAGTTATCTAGAACTACGTAGGTCTAAGTTCCTCATTGGAGGATACGTAGGAGCAAGAGCCTTGCTTTTGTCGGCCGCCCCATAATCTTTGTCATACTGACCCTGAGGTCATGTGACATGCACCCTTGTGTCATCCAGAGGCGGCGGGCCCGATGACACGCGGAGATACCTTACGGTTATCCGCACCCTTTTGTCATCTAGAGGCGGCGGGCCCGATGACACGCAGAGACAAAATTTGGTCATTCTGCACCCTTGTGTCATCCAGAGGCGGCGGGCCCGATGACACGCGGAGATACCTTACGGTTATCCGCACCCTTGTGTCATCCAGAGGCGGCGGGCCCGATGACACGCAGAGACAAAATTTGGTCATTCTGCACCCTTGTGTCATCCAGAGGCGGCGGGCCCGATGACACGCAGAGACAAAATTTGGTCATTCTGCACCCTTGTGTCATCCAGAGGCGGCAGGCCCGATGACACGCGGAGACAAAATTTGGTCATTCTGCACCCTTGTGTCATCCAGAGGCGGCGGGCCCGATGACACGCGGAGATACCTTACGGTTATCCGCACCCTTTTGTCATCCAGAGGCGGCGGGCCCGATGACACGCAGAGACAAAATTTGGTCATTCTGCACCCTTGTGTCATCCAGAGGCGGCGGGCCCGATGACACGCGGAGATACCTTACGGTTATCCGCACCCTTGTGTCATCCAGAGGCGGCGGGCCTGATGACATGCAGAGACTGACATAGTCTTCTGCACCTTTTGTTCCTCCGGGAACAACGAGTCATTTACATGCAGAAATTTTACGGTCACCCGCGACTCTCGTCAACCGAGAGGAACGAAATTAGTGTCATACCCTAATTTCGTCCGGGGATCTTTGCTTGATGACATGCGACCTTTGTTTGGTCCTTGTGAGGTGCTTGGCACCCATCATTAGGCAATTTGTGAAATTCCGGGAACAACAAGTCATTTACATGCGGAAATTTTATGGTCACCCACGACTCTCGTCAACCGAGAGGAACGAAATTAGTGTCATACCCTAATTTCGTCCGGGGATCTTTGCTTGATGACATGCGACCTTTCTTTGGTCCTTGTGAGGTGCTTGGCACCCATCATTAGGCAATTTGTGAAATTCCGGGAACAACAAGTCATTTGCATGTGGAGATTTTATGGTCACCCGCGACTCTCGTCAAATCGAGAGGAACGAAATTAGTGTCTTGTCTTTACTTTCCTTTTATCTCCAATAAAAGACAAGTAAAGAGGGGCAACTGTCATACCCTAATTTCGTCCGGGGACCTTTGCTTGATGACATGCGACCTTTCTTTGGTCCTTGTGAGGTGCTTGGCACCCATCATTAGGCAATTTGTGAAATTCCAGGACATGCCGGAAAACCAAAAAATATTGATGCACAATCCGTAAGTTTCCGTGACACACCGGAAATCAAATGGAAGCATCGTTGCATAATTAACTGAGATTCCGTACCATTCTGTAAGTCAAAAAGGGGATGATTATGTAATCCGCAAGGTTCCGTAACATTACGGAAAGAAAACAAGTATCGTTACGAGATTCGTAAGTTTCCGTAACTTTACGAAAAAAGAATCACCAAAAAAGGTAAGGGGGTGAACTTATCAAGATAGGGGTGTAAATAGCAATTCAAATCTAGGCCCTTCCAGAACATTTTGGAAGTTGGGTTGCTTAAGGAGGAAGCAACTGGGCGGCAAGCTCCTCCATGTTTTTGAAAAATGGTTTTCGGGGCTTCCGCGGCTTCCGTAATACTTCCGTAAAATTTCCGAAAACCTTGGGTAAGCATATTCCACTTAACATTGGTGAAAG
This sequence comes from Glycine soja, assembly GCF_004193775.1. Lineage (NCBI taxonomy): Eukaryota > Viridiplantae > Streptophyta > Magnoliopsida > Fabales > Fabaceae > Glycine > Glycine soja. Next base: position 15,363,142 of record NC_041015.1, read on the forward strand.
GGAAGAGAAAAAAGATGAAAATCAAATTCGAAAACAGTTCCGTAAGGCTTCCGTAACTTTTCCGTAAAATACGAAAAGGGGGGTGAACTTAGTAATTCGGGTGCGCTTAGAAATCTTCTTCATTAAGTCTTTGGGCGGCAAGCACCTCCCTTTTTTTCTATAAATAGGGGAGGGGGGAGCTGTTTCAAAATGTTCAAGACCCCTTTGGCTATGCATTTCGGCTATTTTGGGCAAAAAACACGTTTTCGTGAAGAAAAATCGAGTCGAAGTGCTTCTGTAACGCTTCCGTAAGCGATTCTGTGGAAATTCTTCATTGTTCTTCGTCGTTCTTCACCGTTCTTCATCCGCTCTTCGTTCGTTCTTCGTTCTTCAACGGGTAAGTTTTCGAATCCGAGACTTTCAATTCATTTCTTGTTTTGTGTACTTTCACTTTAATTTCGTTTACTTTCAGTTTTCTTTTCTTCCCTTTTGACGTGCTTAAGCCATTTATTTAAGTCATTTCTCGCTTAATCTAAAAATAAAATAAATTTCCACCGATCGTTTGAATTGTATCATCCGTTAATTTTGGTTAAAATGAATTCCGACCGTTCAGTCGTGCCGTAACCACGTTGGAAATAAAAAAAAAAGAGGTAAAATAATAATATAATAATCAAAAAAATATTTTTTAGTAAAGTAAAGCGAAAAATCAATCGGACATTTTCTCTTTGGGATTTCTCATTCTTAATCGAATTGACTAATAACTAAGGTGAAACTAAGGCTAAAATCAACTCGCCTAGTCAAGCTCGTCCACAAAAATAGGTTTTTGAAAGTTTATCACTTCAATTTCTTATTAAGTAAAATGGGTCATTTTTAATGTCCAACGCCTTAAAATGATCACCTTTCAAGTAAAAAGAATCACTTGATTCACGCATAAGAAAGAACTACGTAGGTCTGATTTTCTCATCCCAATTAAGGAATACGTAGGAGCAAAGGGAAACACCCTTGTCGACCACAAAAAGAGAAAAAATATAAAAAGGGTATAAAGGATATAAGGACATAAAAGGGAACGTAAAAATCAAAGTCATGTTTGCACATTCGATTAAAGGTTGTCGTCCCTTGTGACGGACGTGTGGGGTGCTAATACCTTCCCCGCGCGTAAATACAACTCCCGAACCTTTCACTTAAAAGTTCGTAGATCGCGTCTTTTCCGGTTTTTCCAACGTTTTCCTCAAATAAACGTTGGTGGCGACTCCGCGCGTATTCCTTTCGTGGAACACGCATCCCGCGAGTCACGCGTCGCCCTCCCGCTGAAGGGTAGGTTGCGACATCTTTTATGCTCTTTCTTTTGATAGGTTTCTCTGATTGAGCTTTTGACAGGTTTCACTGATTTTGATGATGCACCTTATGTCTTTTATGCTCTTTCTTTTGACAGGTTTCAGCTCGAACGAAATTAGTGACTTATCTTTACTACCCTTTTATCTCCAATAAAAGATAAGTAAAAAGGGGCAATTGTCATACCCTAATTTCGTCCGGGGACAATTTTTTGTTGGCGTGCAGACCTTGGTTGACCTCTTTGAGATGCTTAACACTCATCGCTGCATAATCTGTAAAGTTTCATGACATTTCAGAAGGAAATCAGCCAAAAACACAAAAATGGGGGTGCACTGATCAAACTAGGGGGTGCACTTAGCATCTAGGCCCATCTAGAAGGTTCTGGAGGGGGGTTACTTCAGGTGGAAGCAACCCAGCTCGTCTGGGCGAGCTGAGTGGCAACCACCTCCCTATTTTTCTATAAAATGGTGTGAATGGGGGCTAAGGAGGGGGTTCAACATCTTAGGCATTGATTTTTCACTTGAAATTAGGGAGGAGAAGAAGAAAGCAGGAAAAAATCCAAGCCGAGGCACTTCCGTAATGCTTCTGTGACATTTTTGTGATCAATTCTGTGGACATTCTTTGTCGTTCTTTGTTCGTTCTTCATCGTTCGTTGATCTTCAACCGGTTAGTTTTTTTATTTTTAAGCTTTGAATTCATTCTATGCACCCTTAGGGGTCCATTCTTGCTTTGTATGTTTTCATCTTCATTCTTCTACTTTCGGTATTCTTTTTTCTTCATTTTAAGCGGGTTTTGACCGATCGTTTAAGTCGTAACCTCACTTAATTAATCTTTAAATGAATTTCAATCGATCATTTATGTTGTAATCTCGTTTAATCACCTTTAAAATAAAACTCAACCGATCGTTCATGTCGTAACCTCGGTTAAATAAAAAATAATAATAAAATAAGTGTCAACCGGACATTTTACTTTGAAAGTCCTCTTTAATGAATTGAGGAATAACCTAGTGAAACTAAGGTTAAAATCAACTCACAAATCAAGCATTTGCCCGCAAAAAGGTCATTTAAACTGTTTCAAGATCTAACGCCTTAACAGTTCCCGTTTACTTTTATCGGTGAAAACGAACCGTTTAAAAGTCTAAAATCAACACCCCGCATAACTTTCTTGCTTTCTAAAGAACTATGCAGGTATGAGTTCCTCATCGCAATTGAGGATACGTAGGAGCAAAAGCCCCGCTTTTGTTGACCCCAAAAGATAACAAACGTAAAAAAAAGGGAAAATAAAATAAAATAAAAAGTCATGATTTTGCACATTTGATTTAAGGTTGTCGTCCCTTGTGACGGGCGCGTGGGGTGCTAATACCTTCCCCGTGCGTAAAAATAACTCTCGAACCTTTCATACTTAAAGTTCGTAGACCCGCTTTTTGATTTTTCTAACGTTTTCCTCAAATAAACATTGGTGGTGACCCTGCGCGTTTTCCTCCCTTGGAAGACGCACCCGTGAGTCTCACGTCGCCCTTCCGTCGAAGGGTAGGTTGCGACAGATGGATATGATGGAAAAAAACTCCTAATGTTAGAAATATAGTAGGAGTTGGTAGCATGACTCATAGTGGTAGAATATACACTCTAGATAAATTAATGGTCAAACAAAAGAGGGATGGGGAGAAAGGAAAAGAAAGGGTTGATCTCAAAGTGGTTGACAATGAGAAGGCAAATAAGTAAGAGGAAAGAAGAAAAGAGGTTTCTGATGAAAAGGCTGATGAATTCTTAAAGTTCGTTAGACAAAGTATGCAATGATAGACCAATTGAATCACACTCCTGCCAAGATATCACTGTTGCCACTTAACTAAATTCAAAACCTCACAAGAATATGTTGTTCAAAGTATTGAATAAGGCTCATGTTGTTCATGATATATCTAAAGAGAAATTTAAAGGGATTGTTGGAAACATCACTACTAGTAATCACATCACATTTACTAATGATTAGATGCTTGTGTAAGGAGCAGGGCATAATAAGGCCTTGCACATATTAGTGAAATGTAAAGATCATATCTTGGCAAAAATGCTAGTTGATAATGGTTTTTCTTTGAATGTGATGCCAAGGACGACACTTGCTAAGTTACAATATGATGAATCCTACATAAGGCCAAATGCTATGGTGGTTAGGGCTTTTGACGGGTCACATAAATAGGTAATTGGTGAAATAAGCCTACCTATCCAAATTGGTTATGTTACCGTGGAGGTAGTATTTCAAGTAATGGAGATTGTACCATCTTGTCATACCCTAATTTCGTCCGGGGACACTTGCGATCGGCTTTTGAACCTTGTTTGTTCCCCTCGAGACCCTCAAAACAAGCATTGTTGCGTAATTCGTAAAGTTTCACAACATTCCAGAAGTCAAAACAAGCATTGTTGTGTAATCCGTAAAGTTTCACAACATTCCGAAAGGAAAAGCAAGCATCATTGCGTAATCCGTAAATTTTCGCAATGTTTCAGAAGAAAAACACCCATCGTCGTGGAACCCGTAAAGTTTCGGGAGGTTTCGGAAAGAAATCGGTAGAAAAACACTAAAATGGGTGTATTTAGTAAAATGGGAGTGCAAATAGCAATTTTTAAATCTGGGCCCATCTTCTAGACCTTTTCTTTCTGCCTGGCTAAGAAACTCCACGTTTTGTTATAAAATGGTTTCTAGGACTTCCGTAATGCTTCCGTAAAATTTCCAAAAACCTTGGGTAAACATATTTCACTTAATATTGGTGAAAGGGAAGAGAAAAAAGAGGAAAATCAAGTTCTATATGCTTCCGGGACTTCCATAATGCTTCCATAAAATTTCTGAAAACCTTGGGTAAGCATATTTCACTTAATATTGGTTAAAGGGAAGGGAAAAAAGAGGAAAAACAAGTCCTATATGCTTCTGTAAGGCCTCCATAACTTTTCTGTAAATTATGAAAAAGGGGGATGAACTTATCAATATGGGGGTGCAAATAGTAATTTTAAAATTTTCGAATCTAGGCCCTGCAGAACATTTTGAAAGTTGTTTTGCTTAAGGAGGAAGCAACCTAGCTCGCCTGGGCGAGTTGGGCGGCAACCTCCTCCCCATTTTTCTATAAATAGGCCAGGGGGGTTGTTCCAAAGGGTCCCTGACCCTTATGCTATGCATTTCAGCTATTTTGGGTGAAAAAACGTGTTTCTGTGAAGAAAATCCAAGTCGAGATGCTTCCATAACGCTTCCGAGATGTTTTCGTGAGCAATTTCGTGAAGATTTTACGTCGTTCTTCGTCCGTTCTTCGTGCATTCTTCGTTCTTCAATCGGTAAGTTTTTGAATCCGAGACTTTCAATTCATTTCTTGTTTTGTTGGCTTTCATCTTCATTTCGTTCACTTTCGGTTTTCTTTTCTTCCGTTTTTAATGAGCTTTAACCGATCGTTTAAGCCATTATCTCGCCTAATAAATGATAAAATGAATTTCAACCGATCATTTGCATTTTAATCTCGTTTAATCACTGTTAAAACAAAATCTAACCGATCGTTTACATTGTAACCTCGGTTAAACCAAAAAAAGCAAAATAATCAAAATATCTTGGAAAAAAATAATAATAAAATAATCAAAAAAATCAATCGGACATTTTTCTTTGAAAGTTTCCTTGAATGAATTGACTAATAACCAAAGTGAAACTAAGGCTAAAATCAACTCACAAATCAAGCTTTGTCCGCAAAAATCACTAAAAATTGTTTTAAGGTCCAATGCCTTAAACGGTCTTCTATGTTTTTATCGGTTAACCTGGACCGTTCAAAGGCATAAAATCAACACATAACTTTACCGTTTTTGCAAGAACTACGTAGGTTTGATTTCCTCATCGCAATTGAGAATACGTAGGAGCAAAAGCCCTGCTTTTGTCGACCACCCCAAGAGATTGTTAATGGTCCAATGCCTTAATGTTTCTTTCCTTTCAAAAACCAAGAGATCGTTAATGGTCCAATGCCTTAACGTTTCTCTCCTTTCAAAAACCAAGAGATCGTTAATGGTCCAACGACTTAACGTTTCTCTCCTTTCAAAACCAAGAGATCGTTAATGGTCCAACGCCTTAACGTTTCTCTCCTTTCCAAAAATCAAAAGATCGTTTAATGGTCCAACGCCTTAAACGACTTTTGTTCGGTTAAAATATATCTTGCAAAAAAAGATAAAAACAACTTAACCAACGTTTAGTTCTAAAAGAACTACGTAGGTCTGATTTCCTCATCGCAATTGAGGATATGTAGGAACAAGGGAAACACCCTTGTCGACCACAAAAAGATAAAAAATACAAAAGACCCATAAAAAACATTAAAACATAAAAAAGGGGAAATAAAACAAATTGAAGACATGATATTGCACATTTGATTAAAGGTTGTCGCCCTTTGTGATAGACGTGTGGGGTGCTAATACCTTCCCATGTGTAAAAACAACTCCTGAACCTTTCATGATTAAAGTTTGTAGACCACACGTTCCGGTTTTTCAGACATTGTCCTCGAATAAATGTTGGTGGCGACTCCACGCGCCTTCCTCCCTTGAAAGACGCACCCGTGAGTCTCGTGTCGCCCTCCCTCCGAAGGGTAGGTTGCGACACATCTTATAGTTTTCTTTCAGTATATCATCATTAATAAAAATGCATTTTGTTTCCAGTATATATTTTCTTTCTTCCTTTTTCTTTGTCTTATTCAATGTTTTTATCTAAATCTTAAATAATGCAAATTTGAAAATAATGCTCTTGAAAGTGATAATGCTAGTATCGTGTCACATAGTTTTGAGTGTCTTGACAATCAAGTGGATGAGGAAATTGAGGATGATTTGGAATCTTCCATTGAACTACTGAGATTGATGGAATAAGAGACTAAAGAGATCTGGCCCCATGAAGAAACAACTGAGGTGATTAATTTGAGGATTGAAAAAGAGAAGAAAAAGTCAAAATTGGCAAACTTATGAAAGAAAGTAAACACCATAAATTGATAAAGCTCCTACGAGACTATATCAATGTTTTTGCTTGGTTATATCAAGATATGTCAGGTCTTGATGCCAGGATGGTGGAGCATAAGTTGCCTTTAAAGCCAAAATGTCCTCCGGTTAAATAGAAGTTAAGGCGGATGAAACCTGAACTATCTCTAAAAATTAAAGAGGAGGTTAAAAAGTAGTTGGATGCTGGATTTCTTGTTGTTTCCAAATACCCACAATGGGTTGCTAACATAGTGAAGTTCCAAATAAGGATGGAAGAGTACGAATGTGTGATAATTATGGAGATCTAAATAGAACCAGTTCAAAGGATGATTTCCCATTACCCAATATTGACATGTTAGTGGATAATACAACCAATTATACATTCTTTTCTTTCATGGATGGCTATTCTGGTTATAATTAGATTAAGATGGAAGAAGAAGATAGGGAGAAAACCGCATGCATTACATCGTGGGGCACTTTTGATGCAATCCTACTCCGCAAGGGCATTGGATAGAAAAACTCCAAGTAGATTGGGCCAGAGATGCAAGAGAAGGCCCTAGGGTTCTTATGAGCCTTAGGGTAGATTTTGGGCCCATGGGCTAAGTACGAGCCCGCTTATCTTTGTAAATATTAGACTAAGGTTTCATTATTTTTGGGCCTTGTATTTAGGGCTCCATAATGTAGGTAGGGTACTCTAGAAATATAGGATTTTTCAGCCCTTGTATTTTAGGGCACCTAGACTAGTTTTTGTATTAGGGGTAGTTTTGTAATTTCACATGCACTAAGTGGATATTTGATGTGTGTGGTTGGAAATAAATTTAATTGAATTGGTAGAAGCCCAATCCAATTAAATTTTAGAGGGGGAGGTGAGCATTTGCTTACTACACCCCATTGCCACATCATATAGTCACACTTTGTGCATGTCCTTCATGCTTTTCATGCCTCATGACACCTAAGCACACTTAGTGGAGAATCTTGGAATTGATCTTGGATTAGTGGGCTGAACCATAACTAAAATTCACTAATCATAATTAGTGAAATTTTGGCTCCAAAGTTTGGCTCCACAAATTCAATTTCAAATTCAAGTGAAATTTGAATTTCCCTCCAATTGTGTGACACTTAGGCTATAAATAGAGGTCATGTGTGTGCATTTTTTTCAACTTTGATCATTTGAATATTAAACTTCAGATTTCAAAGCTCATTTAGAGCACAAAATTTCGTGCTCTTCTCTCCCTCTCCCTTCATTCATCTCCTTCTTCCTCCAAGCTCTTATCCATGGCCTCCTATGGTGGTGAGCTTCTTCTAGACTCATCTTCTCCTTGAAGTGGCGTCTCCTCTCTCTCTCCCTTTCTCCATTCCGCTGCCATTCATATTCCAAGAAGCAAAGGGATCCATTGATGAAGAAGATCCTAGGCCTACAAGCTCCAATGGAGCTTGCATCATGTGGTATCAAGAGCATCTTCATCTAGGTGATGTTCTTTTGCTTCCTCTATCTTTTTGTTCGGTGAATTCTCTTTAATTCCTTGTTCTTCATCTTATTCTCCATGTATATCCTCCATTGTCTTGTGGTTTGGTGCTGTTTAGAGTAGATTAAAAAAATAAACCGATTAAATCTTAGATCTACACTTGTTCTTGCATTTCTTTGGTTCAAATTTTGTAGATCTACTCTTGAATCTTGTTTTTGTGTTGATTTTAGGTTCTATCAATTTTAATTCATAATATTCTTGTGCTGAACCTTTAGATCTAAATTTTGTTCCAAAATATTGATTAGAAAAAAAAACACAAAAATCTAAGTGTAAATCACTTAATCCATGTTGTCTTAGAGTCATGTTTAGTCATAGTAATTGTCACATTATGTTCTAAGTTTGTGTTGAATTTTATTTTGTTGATTGAATTCTAGATACATTTGTTCATGTATTCTTGTCATTCTTAGCCTATCTTTTGAATTTTGAGTCTAATTCATGCATGTTATTTAGTTCATAACATGTTCTAAATCAATTCCTAGAAGTAGTCTTGTTCTTGAACTTTTTTTTTTGCTTTCTAAGTTTCCTACATGATGCCTATGATGAAGTTGAGTTGTGGTGCTGAGTTGTGGCTGGATTTGTGAATCAAATAAGTCTTAAGCTCTCTTGAATTTTGTTATTCAAGATAATTGAGCATAAGCAAACACAAATTGTAACTATCCAAGCCTTAAGCAACATAAACACTACTCTTGATTTCTAGGTTGAAATCGCTGGTGCTGGCAGCTTGAACATACGAACTTGTATAAATTACTGGGAATTTTTCACTACGTTTTTTGAGCTGAAACTTTTACTGAATTTTCTAGACATCTGGACCAAAATTATAAAAAAAGAACCAAGCGATTTGGATTAAAGAAAAAAATAATAAAAATCTCACAAGTTGGCAGAAAAATCAGTGTCCAGGAAAAAAAAGAAAAGTGAAAGGAAAGTGTGCTTGTTGTTTTGGCTCAAAATTTGTTCTATAATTGGTGCCTATTTTATACCAATCCTAGTTCTGAAATTTCAATTGAACATTATTGTGAAAACAAGTGCCAAAACTAGAGGTTTCTTGAGTCTTTTTTTTTTAGAGTTTTTATACTCTACTCTAGAGCCATTCTAGGTTTCTCTTTGAGTTCTAGCTTGCTTTTAGTGCTTTTCATTGCTTTAATTGTTGAATAATCCTTGGAAATTTGTCTTGTTAAAACTCTATTGGTTTATCTTTCATTTCATTCTTTTTTGGTCTTTGGTTATTGCTTGTCTCTTTGTTTCCTTGCTTGTGAGTTGCCATATAGGGAATTGGAAAGGAGGATTGGTGCCATATCTTGAAGAATTTGAGTCAAGAAGCAAGGGGCCAACCACCTTAAGAGCTATTGGACTAAGAAGCACTCCAAATTGAGTGAAACACTAAAGAGAGAATAGCCTCCACAATTGAGGACTTTTTTCTTTGTAATTTTGTAATTGGCAATTTGCTTTGCTTTCAAATTTTGTAACAAAAAGGTCTTTCATTGGAAGCAAGTTGGGAGCCTCCGCTAGGTCACCCTACTTCCATTTGTGTGTAATAATTTTAGGCAATTTCCCCTTAGGACAGTGAGTGTTTTGTTGGGAACCTTAAATGAGGTCATCCAAACACTCTTAGGATCCGCCTAGTTTGCATTTCTTGCACTTTAATTTCTTGCTTATTTTCATAGCTTATTTCCTTTACCCTCCATTGTCAAACCACCTAGATAGCTTGGCTTTTACTAATTAGTTTTTACCTTATCTTTCACACCTCTTTTAGTGTTTATTTTGGCTAGTTTCAACCATAGTTTATTTTACCTTTTGTTTTCAAACCCCCAACAAGAAAGAACCATAACTTAGGAACCAACATGAGTCTTCATTCTTCATCTAGTGTTAATGGTGAGGGTTCTACTCCTAAGGACCCCTTGTATAAGATATTAGATGAGTTGAGATCCCTTAAGTTGTGGAAAGAAAAACAAGAGAGAAAAGAAAAAGGTAAAAAAAGAGTGGAAGAAATAAGTCAAGATGAAAGAGAGAAAATAAGAGAGGAAGAAAGAAGAAAAATAATGAAAGAAATGAAAAGAGAAAAACATGTCTCCTATAGTAGTCATAACTCTTGCAAGAGCCTAAGTGAAGAACTTCGTGACTATTATGAAGGAAGGCATAGGTCACATCTTAGACCTCACTCCCATAGGATAGAAAATGAAAGAAAGCCTCAAGAGGTTAACATTAAACTCCCATACTTCCATGGGAAGGACAATGTAGAGGCTAATTTAGATTGGGAAATAAGGGTAGAGAAACAACTTAAAAGGAAGTCTACTTCAAAATCTTATGGCTCTCACTCTTATCCAAAGAAAGACCAAGGTCAAGGAATCTTAGGGGTGAGACCTTCTAAGCCCAAAGATGATAAGGGGAAGACAATAGAAAAGCAACCCCTTAAGGCTAGTATGCAAGAAAAGACTAGCTCCATGAAGTGCTTTAAATGTCTTGGAAGAGGACATATTACTTCTCAATGCCCCACCAAGAAAACCATGATTATGAGGGGCCAAGACATTTATAGTAGCCAAGATGAGGCTACTACTTCACCTTCCTCTAGTAAAAGTGAAGAAGCAAAAGGGGAAGAATCTAGTGAAGAGATCTACCCCCAAGAAGAAGGACAACCTTTAATGGTTAAGGAGGAGTGTAAGGAGGTAAGTGTCTCCTCCAAGAGGTTAGCTAAGAAAGAAAGACATTTTGAAATAAAGACAAATATTAAAGAAATTTCCCTTCTTAGACAACCTCCACATTTTCTCCTTTGTAAAAAGACACTTCTTAGCATTGCCACATCTCTTAGGCTTGATTTTATTCCTCAAGTAAAGGAGTTGTTGGATGAGGGTTTGGTTCGCAAGAGATTAAATCCTTGTGCTTTGTTGGTGCCCAAAATAGGTATTATTAGGCACCAAATCCCTAAAATAGGTGGTGTGATGAATGCTTTGGGTGGTGCAACACTCTTTTGTAAAATCACTCATGCACCCAACATCTTCATGATTTGTGTACATAGGGACTCATTAGGTAGGTTTGTTCTTATTTTTAGTTTCAATACAAACTTAGGCACTCATATGGGACACCTTAGGTTTGTCATACTTTTTGGTAGGAATAATCAACATGAAAATACAGAAAAAGGTATGTTCTATTGCTTTACTTTTCTTAATTTTTTAAATTGTGATCAAAGGGTTCCCATGAACCCTAAGAGAATAAAGGTCATTCCTGAGTGGCCCGCTCCACCAAGTGTAAGAAAAATTTGGGGCTTCCAAGACTTAACAAACTTTTACAAAAGGTTTGCCCCATATTTTTCTATACTTGTAGCACCACTCATTGAGTTGGTGAGGAACCATGTTCCTTTATGGGAAGATGCCCAGGAAATAATTTTTCAGACCTTACCTTACTTCAACATACTAAACACCACTAATACATATGTTTTTGTTCTTTTTACAGGTGTTGAGGAAAAAAGCCCAGAGTTTCAAGAACCTCGGGATTTGAGGTCAAATCCTTTTCAAGGGGGAGGGAATGATGCAATCCTACTCCGCAAGGGCATTGGATAGAAAAACTCCAAGTAGATTGGGCCAGAGATGCAAGAGAAGGCCCTAGGGTTCTTATGAGCCTTAGGGTAGATTTCGGGCCCATGGGCTAAGTACGAGCCCGCTTATCTTTGTAAATATTAGATTAAGGTTTCATTATTTTTGGGCCTTGTATTTAGGGCTCCATAATGTAGGTAGGGTACTCTAGAAATATAGGATTTTTCAGCCCTTGTATTTTAGGGCACCTAGACTAGTTTTTGTATTAGGGGTAGTTTTGTAATTTCACATGCACTAAGTGGATATTTGATGTGTGTGGTTGGAAATAAATTTAATTGAATTGGTAGAAGCCCAATCCAATTAAATTTTAGAGGGGGAGGTGAGCATTTGCTTACTACACCCCATTGCCACATCATATAGTCACACTTTGTGCATGTCCTTTATGCTTTTCATGCCTCATGACACCTAAGCACACTTAGTGGAGAATCTTGGAATTGATCTTGGATTAGTGGGCTGAACCATAACTAAAATTCACTAATCATAATTAGTGAAATTTTGGCTCCAAAGTTTGGCTCCACAAATTCAATTTCAAATTCAAGTGAAATTTGAATTTCCCTCCAATTGTGTGACACTTAGGCTATAAATAGAGGTCATGTGTGTGCATTTTTTTCAACTTTGATCATTTGAATATTAAACTTCAGATTTCAAAGCTCATTTAGAGCACAAAATTTCGTGCTCTTCTCTCCCTCTCCCTTCATTCATCTCCTTCTTCCTCCAAGCTCTTATCCATGGCCTCCTATGGTGGTGAGCTTCTTCTAGACTCATCTTCTCCTTGAAGTGGCGTCTCCTCTCTCTCTCCCTTTCTCCATTCCGCTACCATTCATATTCCAAGAAGCAAAGGAATCCATTGATGAAGAAGATCCTTGGCCTACAAGCTCCAATGGAGCTTGCATCAACTTTTTGCTACAAGGTCATGCCATTTGGACTAAAGAATGTTGGGGAAATATACCAAAAAGTGATGGTAACCTTATTTCATGACATAATGCATAAAGAGATTGAAGTTTATGTAGATGACATAATTGCCAAATCAAAAAATGAAGAAGCTTATGTGATTCATATGCAAAAGTTATTTGAGCGACTAAGGAAGTTTAAGTGTAGACTTGATCCCACTAAATGAACTTTTGGTGTGAAGTAAGGAAAGTTGTTGAGGTTTGTAGTCAACCAAAGAGGAATTGAAGTGGATCATGATAAGGTTCGTGCAATTTTGGACATGCCACCTCCTTCCAGCAAAAAAGACGTTTGAGGTTTCTTAGGGAGGTTGAATTATATTGTTCGATTGATAACCCAACTAACAACCATGTGTGAACCTACCTTCAAGATGTTGCGCAAAAATCAACTAATGGAATGGAACGCTAATTTCCAGGAATCCTTTGAGAAAATAAAACTATATTCGCAAAATCCCCCAATTTTGGTTCCACTGGCCCTGGAAGGCCTCTGATTATGTATCTGACAATGTTGGATGGGTCTATGGGTTGTTTGTTAGGACAACATGATGAGTCAGGAACAAAAAGTGTGTCATTTACTACTTGAGCAAAAAGTTTACTAATTATGAGTCTAGATATTCATTGTTAAAGCGAACTTGTTGTACTTTAGCGTGGGCAGCTCATCGCTTAAGACCATGCTAAGCCATATGACTTAATTGGTGTTTAAAATGGACCCAATTAAGTACATTTTTTAAAAACTTGCTCTTACAAGGAGAATTTCTTGGTGGCACGTTCTCTTATCGGAGTATGAGATTGTGTATGTGACTTAAAAGGCGGATAAAGGTAGTGTTCTAGCAGATTATTTGGCACATCAAGCTGTGAATAATTATCAATCAATGTAGTGTGAATTCCCTGACAAAGACATTATGGTGATGCTTTAGGAGGAAGAGTCACCAAAAGAAGAAAATGGATCATGTTGTTTGATGGAGCATCCAACACACTATGGCACAAGATTGGAGCTATTTTAATTTCCCCAGAAAAATAATATATCCCAATCATAGTGAGGTTGTGCTTTGAATGTACAAATAATGTGGTAGAGTATGAACCATGTACTTTGGGGGTTCAGGCTGCTATAGAATCAAAAGTTAAAAACTTCAGGTCTATGGTGACTCAGCCTTGGTCATTAACCAATTGAATGGTGAATGGGAAACTCGAGATGCCAAGTTAATTCCTTATCAAACTTACATTAACAAATTGATGAAGCAATTTGAGGAAATTTCTTTTAATCATATTATTCGGGAAAATAATCAGTTGGCAGATGCATTAGCCACCTTGCCCTCTGTGTTTGCATTAAGCGAGGATGAAGACATGCCACACATAAAGATCCAATGTTGTGGTCTACCAACATATTGCCAATTGGTAGAGGAAGAGTCGGATGGAAAACCGTGACACTATGATATCAAGAAATATATCAAAAGTTGAGAATACCCACCAAGTGCTTTAGAGAATGATAAGAGAACCTTGAGAAGGCTGGCAATGAGTTTCTTTTTTAATGGAGATGTGTTGTATGAGAGAAATCATGTTACTCAAATGTGTAGATATAACTGAAGCACAAAGATTTATCAGAGAAGTTCACTAAGGCTCATTTGGCAGTGTCGCAACCTACCCTTCGGCGGGAGGGTGACGCGAGGGCTCACGGGTGCGTCTTCCAAGAAAGGAATACGCGCGGAGTCGCCACCAATGTTAATTTGAGGAAAACGTCGGAAAAGACGTGGTCTACGAACTTTAAGTGAAAGGTTCGGGAGTTGTATTTACGCACGGGAAAGGTATTAGCACCCCACACGTCTGTCACAAGAGATGGCAACCTTTAATCAAATGTGCAAATATGACCGCAATGTTATTTTCCCCTTTTACGTTCTTATATCCTTCTATGCCTTTTTTTTATTTTTATCTTTTTGTGGTCGACAAGGGTGCTTCCCTTTGCTCCTACGTATTCCACAATTGTGGTAAGGAAATCAGACCTACGTAGTTCTTTGAGAACTAAATGTTGGTTAAATTGTTTTTATCTTTTTTTTGCGAAATATGTTTTGATTGAATGAAAGATCATTTAAGGCATTGGACCATTAAACAATCCTTCGATTCTTTTTGAAAGGAGAGAAAACATTAAGGCATTAGACCATTAATGATCTCTTGTTATTTTTTGAAAGAGGTAATGAAGCTACATGTTGATTTTAGGCCTTTAGAAATCTACGCTTAACCAATAAAAGCGGAAAATACCATTTCAAGGTGATGACAAAGCTTGATTTATGAATTGATTTTACCCTTAGTTTCACTTTGGTTATTAGTCAATTCGATTAAGAAAGGAAAATCCCAAAGAAAAACGTCTAATTGATTTTTTTTGATTATTTTTACTAAAAGGTATTTTTTGATTATTTTATTACTATTTTGCCTCTTTTTTGGTTTTAAATGTGGTTACGCATGACCGAACAATCGGATTTCATTTTAACAGAAATTAAGAGATGTTACAATACGAATGATCGGTGGAAATTTATTTTATTTTTTGATTAGGTGAGAAAATGACTTAAATAAATGACTAAAGCACGTCAAAAGGGGGTACGGAAAGTAAATGAAATGAAAATAAAAGCACGTGAAAACAAATGAGGACCACTAAGGGTACATAGAATGAATTAAAAAGTTTGATTTCGGGAACTTATCGGTTGAAGACCGAAGAACGACGAAGAACGAACGACGAACGACGAACGACGAAGAACGGTTGAAAATCTTCGCGAAATCACCCACGGAAACATCATGGAAGCGCCTCGGCTTGGATTTTCTTCACGAAAACAATTTTTCTCACTAATTTTAAGTGAATCTCAGATACCAGGAGGGTTGAACATTTTTGTTCTTCCCTCCTTCCCCTATTTATAGGAAAAGGAAGGAGAAGCTTGCCACCCAGCTCGCCCAGGCGAGCTAGGTTGCTTCCTCCAGAAGGCATCGCCTTTTGGAGAACTTCCTGGAAGGCTCAAATGGGCCTAGTTGCTATTTGCACCCCCCCTTTTTACTAAATACACTCCCCCTTGCCTTTTTTGCTAATTCTTTTTTCCGTAACGTTACGGAAACTTACGAATACGTAACAATACTTGTTTTCCTTCCGTAATGTTATGAAACCTTACAGATTGCGTAATCATCCCTTTTTTTAATTTTTGGCATGTCACGGAACTTCACGGATTATGCTACAATGCTTTCTTCTGACTTTCGGCATGTCACAAAACTTCACGAATTGCCTAACGATGGGTGCCATGTACCTCGAAGTGGTCAAACGAGGGTCGCATCCCAACAATGGATGGTCCCCGGACGAAATTAGGGTATGACAGTTGCCCCTCATTACTTGTCTTTTATTGGAGATAAAAGGGAAGTAAAGATAAGACACTAATTTCGTTCAAGCGAAACACCATTCGGCCAGTGAATCTCCTTGTCAGTGGGACCTGCAAAAATTTGAAAATAATCAGTACCGACACATCATCCTGATACTGTCGAATTCGTTCCTCCTGGTTGACACAAGGCGCAGAATAACCATAATTTGTCTCTGCGTGTTTTTGGACACGATCGAGCCTGGGCGGCAAGGCGCAGAATGACCATAATTTGTCTCTGCGTGCCACCGGACACGATCGCCTCTGGATGGTGAAAAGGCATACGGAATGACCATAATTTGTCTCTGCCCACCTCTCGACTTACTGTCCCCGAATGACAAAAGGCGCAGAATGACCATAATTTATCTCTGCGCGTTTGTCACTCGACTTGCGAAATCTGAATGACAAAGGGCGCAGAATTTGTCTCTGCGCGTTTACCACTCGACTCGCTTCTCCTGAATGACAAAGGGCGCAGAATTTGTCTCTGCGTGTTTATCACTCAACTTGCCGCTCCTGAATGACAAAGGGCGCAGAATTTGTCTCTGCGCGTTTATCACTCAACTTGTTGCTCTTGAATGACAAAGGGCGCAGAATTTGTCTCTGCGCGTTTATCACTCATCGAACGTGCAGATGACCGTAATTTGTCTCCGCATGTCATCGGGCCCGCCGCCTCTGGATGACAAAAGGTGCAGGAGACGACTTTAGTCTCTGCGTGCTATCATGCTTTGAGTCTTAGAGATAGCAAAAGAAATTTTTAAAAGTGCGGGACCAAATGGTTCCCGCATGTCATCGGGCCCGCCGCCTCTGGATGACAAAAGGCGCAGAAGACAACGTTAGTCTCTACATGCTATCATGCTTTGAGTCTTAGAGATAGCAAAAGAAAGTGTGGGACCAAATGGTTCCCTCATGTTATCGGGTCCGCCGCCTCTGGATGACAAAAGGTGCAGAAGACGACGTTAGTCTCTGCGTGCTATCATGCTTTGAGTCTTAGTGATAGCAAAAGAAAGTTTAAAAGTGCGGGACCAAATGGTTCCTGCATATCATCGGGCCCGCCGCCTCTTGATGACAAAAGGCGCAGAAGATGACATTAGTCTCTGCGTGCTATCATGCTTTGAGTCTTAGAGATAGCAAAAGAAAGTTTAAAAGCACGGGACCAAATGGTTCCCACATGTCATCGGGCCCGCCGCCTCTGGATGACAAAAGGCGCAGAAGACGACGTTAGTCTCTGCGTGCTATCATGCTTTGAGTCTTAGAGATAGCAAAAGAAAGTTTAAATGGATAACCACTTGGGTATTTCCGCCTGTCACATGACTCCAGGGTTAGTATGACAGAGGTTGTGGGGCGGCCGACAAAAGCGAGGCTCTTGCTCCTACGTATCCTCAATGAGGAACTCAGACCTACGTAGTTCTGGATAACTGGTGAGACTAAAATAGTCTCGGTGTTTTCTTCACTAAAATGCGAACATGCTTTAGTAAAGAGACAAAACTTCCAAATGACCAGAGCAACATATGCTTTTTGGATGAAAAACAATGTGTCTACCGGGGAAGGGGAGTATGCCGATGAAATTTTCTCATAACCATAAATGAGATTTTGGATGATAGCATTTTGCTTCTAAATGACCATTTAGAGGAAACATTGGGTTTAACAAAAATAGAAGAAAATCACTCAAAGTGTATCAATCTCACACGGGTAAGTGTTTCATCCTAACTCCGAACCATAGATATGTCATGACTTGATTTTGCAAATCATTTCCTATCAAATCAAAGATTACATCCATGATCATGGATCAATAGGACTTTTCCTTGGGAATGGTGTTTTTTTTGTGGGAAATTTGGCTTTGAGTGTTCTTGGCCTTTTCCTTTTCTGTTTTTGTTTAGTGCGGGGCGAGAAAGTCGCTAGCGCACAGGATTTTGGTTGGCAATCAAAGGGAGAGGACTACTTTAGGTCGTGGTTTCCTTTCTTTTTTTGTTTACCTGGTGACAACTCTGTATTGTTCAGATGTTATCTGGTCCAAAGACTTTTCTGTATATTTCTTCTGTTTTTCTTCTGATCCTTGATCGGGAATTTTCTTTCCTTTCTTTTTTTCTTTCTCCCACTTTTTGATTGGGAATTTTCTCCTTTTTTCTCTTTCCACTCTTTTGATTGGAAACTTTTCTTTTTTTTTTTCTGTTTTTCTTCCAAGGGCAAGGTTTGGGATTTTGGCTCAAGGCTTGTAGAATGGATGGACATGATATATGTTAGGGTTTGGTTTGGTTCAAAGATAAAAAGGATGTCCCACATTATTTCCACGACACAAATGCAACAATGATGATTTAGAAATTTTATGCAAAACTAGTCATGCATGCACTTATGTGGACACTCAAGTGCCGAAAAAATTTGGTCATGTGATGCTAGGGCTCATGATTCATTTCCTCTACTTTAGTCAACCCAGTGTTTCCAAAATATGTTCTTTTATCAATTCATGCATTCATCCGAGTCCATTTTGGGTGTTCGGGAAAATTTTCACAACATTCACTCTTCAAGTGTATTCACATTTTTTTTTCAAAAAGTAGTTATGATCAGTGAATTTTTTCAAAGAAAAGCTGGAAGTTATCTCTTTTCAAAAGCATGTTGGCTTTTCAGCCGAAAGATATATTTTCGTGAGGTATTCACACTTAGTTGTTGTTGTGGTTTTTTTTATGAGGTATTTTGCTACCTTAACATGTGTATATATTCGTGAGGTATTTTTGCTATATACATGCATATCCAAGGTATCTTGCTACATACATATATATATTTTGTGAGGTATCTTTGCTACATACATGCATATCCAAGGTATCTTTCTACCTAAACATACATACATACACACACACACACACACACACACATATATATATATATATATATATATATATATATATATATATATTATGAGGTATCTTTGCTACATACATGCATATCCAAGGTACCTTGCTACCTAAACATACATATATATATTTTGTGAAGTATTTTTGCTACATACATGCATATCCAACGTATCTTTCTACCTAAACATACATATATATATTTTGTGAAGTATATTTGTTTTTTGTTTACATACATGCATATCTAAGGTATTTTCACTACATAAACATACATACATATATATATATATATATATATATATATATATATATATATATATATATATATATATTGTGAGGTATGACTACCTTCCGAGCTTGTGCTATATATATATATATATTGTGAGGTATGACTACCTTCCGAGCTTGTGCTTGTTTTATTTAAATTCCCAAGATCATGAGCAACTAGGTGTGTCCTGCTATGACTTGAGAAACAAAGGTGATCAAATAACAAGCAGAGATTTAAAAGG
Organism: Glycine soja; assembly: GCF_004193775.1. NCBI lineage: Eukaryota > Viridiplantae > Streptophyta > Magnoliopsida > Fabales > Fabaceae > Glycine > Glycine soja. The sequence continues at coordinate 15,382,218 of NC_041015.1, forward strand.
TACTAGGTTGCCTCATAGTAGCGCTTCTTTAACGTCTTGAGCTGGACGCCTGATGATTTGTCGGTCACAGACCTAGTACTTTTGCTTACCTTTGGCTTTGGACTTGGTCGCCTATTGGTCGGCCATGTGTCGTAGGCAATGCTCTAACTTTTTTGTGGATGAGCTGAGGTGAACTCTAGAGGTGGTGGCGGTGTGCCTGTTGCCCACTACTATGATGCCTCGCCTTGCGCCTGCCTGGGGGCGTAGTACTTCTCGATGAAAGTCTGGTTAATATGGGGCCTAATGACCTTGCTAGGGGCGACAGACACTTCATAGGACTGACAGAGGCCCGTAATCAGAGCTGGAAACCCCAAGACCCTATTGGACTTCTCCAGATCCACTGGGTATCTTACAGGCGCGATCCCTGCAAACAATAGATGATATCATAAATCAGTTGAGCGATGTGCATACTTACCTATGTCACAATGGCATGACCTTGCTGGGGGGACGGGCACCCTGTAGGACTAACAGAGGCCCGTAACCAGAGCTGGAAACCCTAGGGCCCTGTTGGACTTCTCCGGGTCCACTAGGTGTCTTGCGGGTGTGATCCCTGCAAACGGTAGATGACATCAGAAATTAGTTGAGTGATGTGCATACTTACCTATGTCACAATGGTGTGACCTTGCTGGGGGGACGGGCACCCTGTAGGACTGACAGAGGCTTGTAAAACACCAGGACCCTGTTGGACTTCTCCGGGTCCACTGGGTGTCTTACGGGCACGATCCCTACAAACAGTAGATGACATCAGAAATTAGTTGAGTGATGTGCATACTTACCTATGTCACAATGGTGTGACCTTGCTGGGGGGACGAGCACCCTGTAGGACTGACAAAGGCCCGTAACCAGAGCTGGAAACCCCAGGACCTTGTTGGACTTCTTCGGGTCCACTGGGTGTCTTGTGGGCACGATCCCTTCAAATGGTAGATGACATCATAAATCAAATGAGCCATGTGCATACATACCTATGTCATGACGGCACAGACCAACTGATACTTCCGCAGGGGGAGATCGACATTACGGTCGCAGGGCAGAATGTTGCTAAGTAGCAATGTCACCCATATCTGTGTAATAGTGGTCATGTTGGTGCGCACAATCTGCACTCGTCTCTTTGCAGCGGCATGGGTGAAATCTTGCCTCGGTATGCATAGTAACTGCATGATAGCCTCCCTATCTGGTTGTGCTCGCACAATTGGTCGCCCTCCAATATCAGGGGGTGGCCCAGGAACTAATAAAAGGAAACTACTGGCCCCTTAACCGGGAGCGCAAGTCTCGGTTAAGCATTAAGGGCAGTCGACCTTAAATTCTCTTAAGGTGCGGATGTAGAGCCCACTGAAAGTGAGGACGCGTAGCCCTTTAAAGGCGAAGGTGTGCAGCCCTCTGAAGGCGAGGACGTGTCACCCTCTAAAGGCGAGGGCGTGTAGCCCTCTGAAAAGGGGGACATGTAGTCCTCTGAAGGCGAGGGCGTGTAACCCTTTGAAGGCGAGGACATGTTGTCCTCTTAAGGGGAGGACGTATAGTCCTCTGAAGATGAGGGTGTGTAGCCCTTTGAAGGTGAGGACGTGAAGTCCTCTGAAGGCGAGGACGTGTAGTCCTCTGATGGCAAGGACGTGTAGTCCTCTAAAGGCGAGGGCCTGTAGCCCACTAAAGGCGAGGGCATGTAGTCCTCTAAAGGTGAGGGCGTGTAGCCCTATGAAGGTGAGGACGTGCAGCCCTCTGATGGCGAGGACGTGTAGTCCTCTGAAGGTGAGGATGTATAGTCATTTGAAGGCGAGGGCATAAAGCCCTTTGAAAGCGAGGGCGTGTAGCCCTCTGAAGGCGAGGACGTGTAGTCCTCTGAAAGCAAAGGCGTGTAGCCCTCTGAAGGCGAGGACGTCTAGTCCTCTGAAGGTGAGGGTGTGCAGCCCTCTAAAGGTGAGGACATGCAATCCTCTGAAGGCGAGGGCATGCAGCCCTCTAAAGGTGAAGGCGTGTAGCCCTATGAAGGCGAGGACATGCAGTCCTCTAAAGGTGAGGACGTGCAGTCCTCTGAAGGTGAGGGCATGTAGCCCTCTGAAGGTGAGGACGTGCAGCCCTCTAATGGCGAGGACGTGTAGTCCTCTGAAGGTAAGGACGTATAGTCCTCTGAAGGCGAGGGCGTGAAGCCCTCTGAAGGTGAGGACATGTAGCCCTCTGAGGGCCAGGACGTGTAGTCCTCTGATGGCGAGGACCTGTAGTCCTCTGAAGGTGAGGACGGGTAGTCCTCTAAAGGCGATAGGTACTAGTACCCAAGGGTCCACCCTTCTGAGAAAGCAAGAGATTGACTCATCGAGAGAGCCGGTCATCCCAAATTCAAAAGATTGGACATTAGATGTAGGAAATCTATGCAGTTAACATGATTTTTAGGGATGCAGATGCATGCAACATTTGTTGTGAAATTTGGTAAATGCGGACTTCATATGAAACAATGCAATGCAGTGGAAAGTTGTACAATGTTCATGACATTCTTTCCCTATTTTTTTTATTTTGATTTTGATTTATTTTTTTGGAAAACACAGATTGACTGTCCTTTTGAAAGTGGTGATAATTCAAGCAACCTTATCCTATCTTTTGCAAATCTCTCTGGGAACTCCCTCAGAGTGTATGTTCTGTTTGATTTAGTCACTTGACCATTTTGGAGTAATGGCAATGGAGTCGTTTGATGTTTAATCAATCCATTGAAATCCCAGGGTTTGTCCCTTTTTTTTTAAAAAAAAAAACATAGATGGATGTGAACTTTTGATCTGCCCCTAGGTTCGCTTGAGGCTCATGCACAGTGCTCCTCATTGCCCCAGTGTAAGGCTTTGAGGTACGAATCGTTGTCTTTCATCATGACCTTGTAGTAGGGAACCTATTGGGTGAGAACTTCTAATCTGCCCCTAGGTTAGCTTGAGGTTTATGCATGGTGCCCCTCATTGCCCCAGTGTAGGGCTTTGAGGTACCAATCGTTGTCTTTCGTCATGACCTTGTAGCAGGGAACCTATTGGGTGAGAACTTCTAATCTGCCCTTAGGGTTGCTTGAGGTTTATGCATGGTGTCCCTCATTGCCCCAGTGTAGGGCTTTGAGGTATCAATTGTTGTCTTGTTTTCACAACCTTGTAGCAAGGAAGAATGAAAGAAGCGACTGATTCTCAAAAAGGACTTTCAAGGACGAGAAATAGTTGAAGGATATTTTTAGTTGACGGGTTAAGTCAAATGACTTCTATTCTTGATAACTCACTTCTCTTAAAAAAGGCAAACTTTCCAGAATGATAAAATGAAGTCACATGAACATTTATATTTTTACTTGACAACACAGTCAATCAAATGCTTTTTTTCTTTTATTTTGAAACTTATTTGTTTTGAACTTTACTCGTTGTTTTACGGCACCCCCACCAACGTGTAAGACGAGTAATCTCTGATTGGACGGTCTTGGAAGTCAACACTCAGGAGCGCAGGTCACTTGAACAAATAGACCAATGGCTTGCACTCACATTCCAATGGAAGTTGAATAAGCAAAGACGTGTTTGTGAGAGGATGGGGGACAAAGATGTCAAATTTATCCATTTTATTTATCATTGTAACTGTGGTTTATAATAATGGCATAAACTTGAAAATCCTGATGAGTCATTTAGAGACATCTAACAACGGCTTTCAAAATTGCCCCATGTGTGGTGTCGTTTGTCAATGTTAGGATTCACAAGCGATTCTCCTTAAATTTCAGCTAGCCTGCATCAATTAGACTTTGCACCTTACGCTTCAGGGCCCTACAATGCTCAATGGAATGCCCCGGGGCTCCTCCATGATAAGCACACGTTGCATTCGAGTCGTATCCTTAGAAAAATGGAGGTTGAGGAAACCTAGCAGGGGTTATGGCTACCATTGCATTATCAAGTAAATATGGGAGCAAGTTAGCATATGACACCGGAATTTGGGGTGAATCCTGCAAGCTTTTCGCTGCAAAATTCATTTCTTGATTGGTGTTTTGGTTTGTGCTAAAGGTGGTGTTTAGCATTGGTTGTGTGGTAGGTGGGTTTTGTTGTTGATTTAGGGATGGCCTTGGTGGATAACTGGGTGGTAGGTAAGGAGAAGGGTTGTTATTGGCTAAGTAATGACATTGTTGGGTTGGTGGGAAACTTGGCCGTATAGGAATGACAGTCACAACATGGGTTTCTCCCTTATCCTCACCATCTTCATTTGCCCCAATTTTCTCATTCATCCAAGCATGATGATTAAATTTGCCTCTTTTCAGATCCGCTTTGACCCTTTCCCCGGAGAAGACCAAATCCGTAAAGCTTGAAGGTGCGTACCCCACCATTTTTCATAGTAAAACACTGGTAATGTGTCTACTATTATTGTGATCATCTCTTTCTCCATCATTGTAGGTGCCACTTGAGTTGCCAAGTCTCTCCATCTTTGGGCGTATTCTTTGAAAGATCCGTACCCCCTTTTTGCACATGTTCTGTAGTTGCATCCTATTCGGAGCCATATCAGAATTGTACTGACACTGCCAAACGAAGGCAACCATTAGTTCCTTCCAAGAATGGACTCAAGAAGGTTCCTAAGTTAGTATACCAGATGACAGTTGTCCCAGTAAGACTTTCTTGGGGAAAATGTATCAGCAGTTTCTCATCTTTTGCGTATGCCCCCATCTTTCGACAACACATCTTTAGATGGTTCGTAGGGCAAGTAGTCCCCTTGTACTTGTCAAAGTCTGGCACCTTGAACTTGAAAGGGGTGATGATATTGGGTACTAGGAACAACTCTTCTAGGTTAGCAAAGGCATAATCTTCACCTCCTTCAATGGCCCTGAGCCTTTCCTTTAGATGATCCAACTTTCCCATTTTTGCCATAGCATGAGGGTTTTTACCCAGTGTGGAATGCAAGGGGTGTGGTTGTGGGTGATACTGAGGGCCCTCCAAAGTGTTTTGCAGGGGTATACCACCAACTGCTTGCCCTTCAGTGGCATATCCGAGGCAAGGCTCGAAGTCGGCTAGATTGTAGTGGGGCATTCCATGTGTCTCCCCCATGGTTTGAGAGACATGTACATGATGAGGTTGTCGGCTCTCAATGAGTTTGGGAGCGGAGTTATTGACATCCTCATTGGGAGTGTATGCCACATTGGGTGGTGTATAGTTGGGAGGCAAGCCATATGGCGGGAAGGCATGCTCGTTTTGAATTTGCACATCATGGGGCCATCCGTACTTCCCAAATCTTTGCCTACCATATCTAAGGTTGGATGATTCATTTGGTTGAGGCCAGATGGGGGCATCGGGTTCACCTTAACAACAGCGCCGGTAGCGGCAACTGCAACTGCCTTGGCTTCCATTATCTTCTTCATGCTCATCATGGCCTCCATCATTGTGGTCATTCGCTCTTTCATGGCCTCCATATCGGCCTTCATCTGCTCTTGCACCTCCTCTACTTCACTCATTACTCTAGCTCTAGCACGAGTTCGGTAAGGGCGTCGTAAAGTGTGTTCTTTTCTTTTTGATAACAATGATTAAGTTCGTTTTTTTTCAAGGAAAGAATGCAATGAGCAATGCAACCAATGAAAAGCATGGATGTATTCGAATGATGCACAGTTGAAGTATTGCAAATTTTTATGCAGGATATGGGGTTGAATCAATTTAGATTTTCAACATGGCCCATGACATCTTCGTCAAGGTGAAACTGGAAGTAACAAGGACATCAACAGTCCTAAATGTGTTTGGCAATAGATGAAGCAGTGATGTAACCCGATCCATCTTTTGCCCCAATTTTTGCAAGATGGTTACTTCCATACTTCAACTTGACTTGATGAACCTTTTTTGTAAAAGCATGAGCTTAGTTCAACCTTATAATCCAAGGAATGGCAATTCTAATCGCCAATACTTCAACAACCTTTCATAGGGATGAATGACTCGGGCATACTTTAAGCTATGCATGGGAAATGTAATGATGAGATTGAAATGCCCGAATAAATATCATTTCCTAGTTAACCACGCATTAGGTACCCTGCTCGATCATTTTGTTTTTTTAAGTGAAATGGGTTTATGATCCCAACATGGTTGGCTCATGGTACCTAACACATGCAACTAAGAATGCATCATGAATTTTCACGCTTCCTTTTTTTTTGTTTTCATTTTGTAGAGGAAAATGCAAGGATCATGCATTAGCAAACATGAAAACAAAAGGTATGCAGTTTGTAGAACAAAAAGTATGTTGAACGCATATGCATGATGATGCAATGACTCATGCAAAATGTGATGCTGGAATATGATAACGGAAAAATGCAAGAACGATATGTTCATTATGATGCCATGAAGGGATGCTTATGCGATGCATGATATGAATGCATGCTAGAGATAAAATGCGAGAGTGATTTGATTTGCACTGATCTTTGGAATAAAAACATGGGATAAACTCATTTTGTTCAGAAAGTTATAACTAGCCAAGATCTGAGTGACAGTACAAACTTCCTAGCGGTTTCTAATTATATGGGCCATTAAGTCTATCATATGCTGACAATAGCCGAGAAGTCCGTGGATCTCCTCGGGGGCGGAGTAGGTGTCCGCCATCGCTTTGGCCTTGGCTAGCAATCGGGGAAGTTCTTGAGTCCCATTCAAGGTAAGAGCAAATCGGTCCATCCACATTGTTGCCTCTTGATGTAACGAGTCGATCACCCTTTCTCTTGCCTCTTTTTTCGCGTACACTTGGGCATACTCATCCGCCACTCTATGCTCATGGGCCGTGGCTAGATTTAGTTCTTCTTGGTACTTGCTGATGATGGCTAACATGTTGGTCTCTGTCTCGCATAACTACTGAGACAGGTTTCTTTTGGACCTTGAGCAAACCTTCAACTCATCTATCAAGATCAAATTGTCTACTTGTGATTGGTCCCTTTCCTCTCTCCGGAGCTTAAGCTCGCTGTTGTTGCCCCACAGAGCCCCTCGGAACTTGTTCCGGCCGTGCTCTTCCCTACGAGCCCTCTTGGTCTCTTGTTCCAAGGCTTTGGTGGTTGCTATATTTATATCTCTCAGTTCGGCATTCTCCTTTCGGATTTTCAGAGCTGCTGATTTGAACCTTTCTTTAACTGTTTGGGCTTGCTTGAGTTCTGCCCTAAGGGCCTGCACCTCTTCGTCTTCCTCCGGTGCCTCAACTTCCTCCCTTTTAGCGATTCTCAGACTCGGGAGCCAATCTAAACCTTGCACGTGGGCTTTCAACCACTTACGGTAGCCACCGATGGGCCCATTGTTATTGCCCCTGAGTTCTTTGTCCTTCTTTCGCACCACCTCCCATGCCTTGCGGACCTTCTGAAGTGTCTCCACGTTGGTCTTATTGAAACCTCGTGAAATGGCAGGCGCGAGCTCTTCCTCTAGTGGTGCCCCTCTCATAGGGTAACCAAGTTGCCTTATAGCAAGAACAGGATTGTAACTGATGCAACCCCTCGTCCCCATCAAGGGAACATTCAGAAATCCTCCGCACGAAATAAGAACCCTGGTTCTTCCTTCTTTCCATCGAGGGAACCAGTTGACAGACGTTACTTCTTTGTTTGCTAAGAGTCAGTCCCAATTTGCCCCTCCTTTCTCTGTGCATGAATGGTGGCTTTCTAGCGGGTAAGCATGCCTCACCTCTTGGCGAAAAAGGTGCGAAACCAACCATACATAAAGAGCTGGAGTACAGCAAACAATCCTCGTACTGCTCTTCTCACATCTTCGGTCGAAGGTGTCATATAGGTCGGCTAGCATAGCGACAACCGGGCTTTCCTTGTGGTCATGATAAGCGAGAAAAGCGTCGATCGCTGCTAGATCCACCAACCCATCCACATTTTGGAAAGAGGACTCCCCCGAAGATCAACAGTGCGAGAATGTCTATGAACGGGGCCCATTCGCCTTTACCTGCCAAGATTCTTGCTTTTGCCTCCAAACATTTTCTCGGTATTCCAACCACCCCATTTTCGACTTGCTTTCTGTGGTCTAATTCCTGCGCCGAGATTTGGACTATCTTAGAAATTCTAGCTAATGAGGGATAGAACCCTGAGAAGAGGTATGGTCTCCTTCCCCCTAGAGGACATCCTAGGATCTCTTCAAATTCTTCCACCATGGGTGATAACTGGAAGTCCCCAAAGGTGAAGCACCTCAACGGCTGATCATAATACTGGGCGAGGGAGGCAATGGCCTCTGTGGAGACTTCTACCATGGCTAGGTCACAGATTTTGCCGTAAGCTTTGCGAAAAGCTTGCCGCTGGAGCTGACCCATCAACTGCCCTAACTCTTTTAGATTGGTGAACCCTAGGCTCTTGACCTTGACTTGATAGAACTTCTTTTTAAGCGAAGGCGTTTGACTTGATCCCATGTTTTACTAAAGTGAAACAAAATCTAGTGCGAATCAAAACTCGGACACCTATCATGGGTGGAATGGATGAATGCATGAAGAAATGCATATGATACAGATGCAATTTATGAATACGGGAGCTCGGGAAATTGTCTCCTTCTTAGATACAACATCTTGAGGTAGCACAGTGCCCGACGTATGTATTTAAGAAGGTGACGCGAACCCTCCGTTGGTTTGCCAAAGAGAGGGGATGAAGACAAAACCCGTGCATGATGCATATGCGAAAGGCACAACACGGGGATGTACATAGTACGACAATATTCACAAACAAATATAAGCAAAATGGTACATGACACTTATGCATGGCAGTGTGAAAAATGGCACGCAGCGTGTTTGCTCTGTGCCCCTATTTAAGGGACTTATATGGGAGGGAGCTAAAAGGGCTTTTAGTGATAATTCCCAAGGTGGTCATATCTCTTTTGATGGTCTTTAGAGATATCATCCCCTTCTAAGAAAGTATTGCAGCAGTAGGAACTACTAGCAACAATATGTTATCAAAGAGAAAAACTCTAGATGAGGGTTCACTGTAATCAAGCAAGTCGGAGACTTAGCATGATCACAGATTCACCTCCACTCCTTATGTTCCCACGAACCCGGGTATAGGGCCCTTTTTCAACTCACCGTGTGTGCGAATAGTGTTGGTGTTTGTGTGCATCAAATGCATAAATATCTACCTCATGCGTACATTTTAAAACACACTAAAAGCATCAAAGAGTTATATACACAAGAACATAAGAAAAATAAAGGGAAACCAACAAAGGAGAAAGTCATGATAAAACATTGCACAAGATTAAATGGCCTAACTCTCTAAAAATAGTCCCCAGTGGAGTCGCCAACTGTCGCAACCTACCCTTCGGCGGGAGGGCGACACAAGGGCTCACGAGTGCGTCTTCCAAGAAAGGAATACGCGCGGAGTCGCCACCAACGTTAATTTGAGGAAAACATAGGAAAAAATAGAAAAGACGTGGTCTACGAACTTTAAGTGAAAGGTTCAGGAGATGTATTTACACACGGGGAAGGTATTAGCACCCCACACGTTCGTCACAAGAGACGGCAACCTTTAATCAAATGTGCAAATATGACCGCAATGTTATTTTCCCCTTTTACGTTCTTATGTCCTTCTATGCCTTTTTTTATTTTTATCTTTTTGTGGTCGACAAGGGTGTTTCCCTTTGCTCCTATGTATTCCTCAATTGTGGTAAGGAAATCAGACCTACGTAGTTCTTTGAGAACTAAATGTTGGTTAAATTGTTTTTATCTTTTTTTTGCAAAATATGTTTTGATTGAATGAAAGGTCATTTAAGGCGTTGGACCATTAAACAATCCTTCGATTCTTTTTGAAATGAGAGAAAACATTAAGGCATTGGACCATTAATGATCTCTTGTTTTTTTTCTGAAAGAGGTAATGAAGCTACATGTTGATTTTAGGCCTTTAGAAATCTACGCTTAACCAATAAAAGCGGAAAATACCATTTCAAGGTGATGACAAAGCTTGATTTATGAATTGATTTTACCCTTAGTTTCACTTTGGTTATTAGTCAATTCGATTAAGAAAGGAAAATCCCAAAGAAAAATGTCCGATTGATTTTTTTTATTATTTTTACTAAAAGGTATTTTTTGATTATTTTATTATTATTTTGCCTCTTTTTTGGTTTTAAACGTGGTTACGGCATGACCGAACGGTCGGATTTCATTTTAACAGAAATTAAGAGATGTTACAATACGAATTATCGGTGGAAATTTATTTTATTTTTTGATTAGGTGAGAAAATGACTTAAATAAATGACTAAAGCACGTCAAAAGGGGGTACGGAAAGTAAATGAAATGAAAATAAAAGCACGTGAAAACAAATGAGGACCACTAAGGGTACATAAAATGAATTAAAAAGTTCGATTTCGGAAACTTATCGGTTGAAGACCGAAGAACGACGAAGAAGGAATGACGAACGATGAAGAACGGTTGAAAATCTTCGCGAAATCACCCACGGAAACGTCACAAAAGCGTTACGGAAGCGCCTCGGCTTGGATTTTCTTCACGGAAACAATTTTTCTCACTAATTTTAAGTGAATCTCATATACTAGAAGGGTTAAACCTTTTTGTTCTTCACTCCTTCCCCTATTTATAGGAAAATGAAGGAGAAGCCTGCCACCCAGCTCGCCCAGGCGAGCTAGGTTGCTTCCTCCAGAAGGCATCGCCTTCTGGAGAACTTCTTGGAAGGCCCAAATGGGCCTGGTTGCTATTTGCACCCCCTTTTTACTAAATACACCCCTCTTGCCTTTATTGCTGATTCTTTTTCCGTAACGTTACGGAAACTTACGAATTACGTAACGATACTTGTTTTCCTTCCGTAATGTTACAGAACCTTACGGATTGCGTAATCATCCCTTTTTTTAATTTCTGGCATGTCACGAAACTTCACGGATTGTGCTACAATGCTTTCTTCTGACTTTCGGCATGTCATGGAACTTCACGAATTGCCTAACGATGGGTGCCAAGTACCTTGAAGTGGTCAAACGAGGGTCGCATCCCAACAATGGATGGTCCCCAGACGAAACTAGGGTATGACAGGCACCCACACAAATGGGCATGCCATGGCAAGAAGATCTTGAGAGATTTTTATTATTGGTTGACAGTGGAGGCTGATTATTTCCATTATGTGAGGAAGTGTCATAAGTGTTAGACGTAAGCAAATAATATCAATGTTCCACCTACTTCCTTAAATGTTATGGCTTCCCCTTAGCCATTTTCAATTTGGGAATGGGTGTTGTTGGTCCCATCAAACCAAAAGCATCAAAATGGGCATCGCTTCATCCTAGTTGTGATTGAATCCTTCACTAAATGGGTGGAAGCTTCTTCATATGCTTCATTAACATGGAAAGTGATAGTGAAGTTTATCAAAAGGAAATAGATTTGTCGCTATAGCGTGCCAAGCAAGATAATAACTTATAAAGTCACCAACCTAAACAACAAGATGATGACAAAACTATATGCTGAATTCAAAATCCAACATCATAATTCTTCTCCATACCACCCAAAGTTGAATGGGGTTGTTGAAGCGGCAAACAAGAATCTCGAGAAGATAATCCAAAAGATGGTGGTGACATACAAAAATTGGCACGAGATGGCTTTACATGGATATCGTACCTTATTTTGCACTTCAATAAGTGTAACTCCATTTTCCTTAATATACTAGATGGAAGCAGTCTTGCCCATTGAAGTTGAAATCCCTTCTTTAAGAGTGTTGATGGAAGCAAAGTTAGAAGTGTTAGACAAGTGGCCTCAGATATCTTAAGAAAGGGGGGTTGAATTAAGATATTCCAAACTACTTCCCCAATTAAAAATCTATTTCACTTTTTATTCAAGTTATGAATTCCCTTAATAATGAACTTCTTAAATATTGATTCAAATTAAAACAATTTGAATATGAATATAAAGCAATAATAACCAAAGGAGATTAAGGGAAGAGAAAGTGCAAACTCAGATTTATACTGGTTCGGCCACACCCTTGTGCCTACGTCCAGTTCCCAAGCAACCCGCTTAAGAGTTCCACTATCTTGTAAATTCCTTTTACAAGTTCTAAACACACAAGGACAATCCTTCCTTTGTGTTTAGAATTCCTTTACAACAAGAGACCCACGGTCTCTTAATCCCTTAGAGAATGAGGAGAAGAAGAAGAATGAATTTCTCTAGGAAGAGATAGATTTTACAAATTGAGCACTCAAATAATTCCTTAATGTATTGCAATTGAATTGGCCAAGGAATTCTTAAGAGGATAAAAATGATTTTTCTCTTTGAGAGGATAAACACTTTTGTTCTTAAAAACTCTTAGCAAATTCGTGTTATAAGTCACATATATATAGACCCCAATGGTAGTCATGAATAAAGCCTTTGAAAAGTTGTGACTCTTAGAAATATTTTTCTGAAAATCCTGTCTGGTAATCGATTACAGGAATTGTGTAATCGATTACAGCTTTTAAAATTTGAATTAAAACGTTTATTAACTGCTGGTAATCGATTACCAAAATTGTGTAATCGATTACACAGTCTAAAATTTCAAATTCAAATTTTAGTAGCTGTTATAAAACATATTTGGCCACTGGTAATCGATTGCATCCTCTGGTAATCGATTACCAGAGAGTAAATCCTTTGAAAAACACTTTTTAATTTAAATTACTTGGCCAAACCTTTTGCTAATTCAATTAAGAATTCCCTTCCTAATATACTAGTGATCATCTAGATGCTGCGACTTGTAATCTTGAAGTATTGTCTTGAATTTAATCTTGAAAAGCCCATTTGAATCAATTGCATCATATCATCATGATCATCATCAAAACATCAAAGGCAATTGCATCTACAATCTCCCCCTTTTTGATGATGACAATACAATACATGAAATCAAGATTCAAGCAAGCAACAAACAATTGTATATAGATAAAATGTGCGTTTACTCCCCCTATATTTCGGAATTTATGATCACTTGATTTCTAAGATTGTTTCTACAACCTTTTCTCCCCCTTTGGCAACATCAAAAAGCCAAAGTACTCGGGAATCATCACAGATATAACAAAGGAGCAGAAAGATATAACAATGGAGTATAAGTCATAACCATCCAAACTCATAAACAAGAAATAATCAACCAGAATCCAAATAACTCAAAACGTCAACAACCATATAATGTCAAAGCAGAAAAATCTGAAATCCAAATAACGCAAGATAAATAAATAAAGTACTTATCGTAATAATGTAAACTCTAAGAAACTAAAAAGCCAAAATACACGGCTTATAAAAGACATATAATCAGAAACTAAAGTCTAAGAAGACGGAGGTGGTGGTGGAAGATCGAAACTCTGACGAATGTATCCGACATCCTCTTCAAGCTGTGTGAGGCGAATGTCCATACCGGCAAAGCGTGTATCTAACGAGTCGAAGCGGTCACCAACATAAGAACGAAGACCCCGTAATTCGGAGAGGACTTCATTCATGAGTGCGGAATCTTCGCGTGGAGGAGGAGGTGAAGGAGTACGTTCATCTTGAGGAGGAAGTGCATCCTTCTTCAGCCATTGACCACTCTGATCTTTACAATACCCAAAGGAGGTCACGGCACCAGCACCAATTGCAAAGGAACGCTTGACTTGAACAAAGGGTTCATCATCAAACGGAATTTGAAAATGACGCAAAAATAGAGTAATCAAATGTGGATAAGGAAGAGGTGCATTGGCCCGTAATGCCTTATGCATTCGGTACCGAACCAAATGGGCCCAGTCGATCTGACGACCGGTAAGAAAAACCCACATAAGAATCAAATCCTCCTCAGAGGCTTGTGCTAAATTTGAAGACCGAGGAAGCAAAATCCTAACAATTATATAGTGCATGATGCGATTATCAAATGTTAATGACCCGGCCAGCAATCTACCGGTCATTTCAGCTTGATCATTGCAGACCATGCGACAAGCATCATGACTCGAATAATCAAATTTCCAGTCATCAACAATGGTGCCCTCAAAAGGTGCACCTTGACTGGGTAAATGAGTCAAAGAAAAGAATAGTGACTGATCAATGACCATAGAAATACCATGCACCTCAGAAACAATAATGTCATCCTGAATTTTTAAATTGCAGTAGAAGACCTTTACAAGTTCAGGATAATATGGCAATTTTAATGACATGAAATCAACAAGACCAGAATTTTGAAACACTTGATAGCAGTCAAACGTTTCATCATTAAAGAATTCTATGTCTAGGTACTTAGGGTCTAAGATTATTCTAGAAGAAAACTGAGAAAGGTACCGTAGACGCTGATCATCGGATGAAAACAATGTTGATGATCTTGGAGATGTCAAAGAAGGATGAATAGGTGTTGTGGGTGCTCCAGATGGGCCGTGGCGGCGATGGGCAGCAGTAGCAGCGGTGGAGGATGATCCCTTTCTCTTCTTCGATGGCTCTGCCATTTGATGAAGTTTATGTGGATTTTGATCGGTGGAAGTGAAAGAGGAGTGAAAAAGAGGAAGATTGGGCTTTACGGGACATGATTTGGTGAAGAATTGAGTGAGAATCGAAGATTTGAAGTTTTAGGTATGGAGGAAACGTGGAGGAGGCTTTGGCTGCGCAGCAGCTCTGATTCCGTGAGTATTTATAGAAGAGGACGTATTGTAATCGATTACAGGTATTGGTAATCGATTATAGGACCAATAAGCCTACTGGTAATCGATTACAGGATGTTGTAATCGATTACAGGCTGCCTGTTCATGTGTAATCGATTACACTGGATGGTAATCAATTACCAGAGCCTATCCTAGGCTAGTTTCTTAAGAGAATATCTATGTTTATGCTAAAACATATCCAATATGATTAGTTATCACTACTAATGCACTTAATTCAATCATTCAATTATTACATACACAAGAAATCATAAATTCTTCCATAATAACAAGAATTCAAACAAGATCAAACAAAATAATCTACAAACAATAAATAATAGTAAATCAATCAATCAATCAATCCCTATTTTTCTAAATCTCTTACATCTAAGAGGCCTAATTCTCTTCTAATAGAGAAGAACACTTCCTTGGGGAGAGGTTTTGTGAAAATATCAGCAAGTTGATTCTTAGTATCAACAAACTCTAATACACAATCTCCCTTTAGGACATGATCTCTAAGAAAGTGGTGTCTAATCTCTATATGTTTAGTTCTAGAGTGTTGAACTGGGTTTTTGGATAGATTTATGGCACTAGTATTATCACACTTAATAGGTATGCGATCAAGAATGATGCCATAGTCGGATAATTGTTGCTTCATCCATAAAATCTGTGCACAACAACTACCGGCAGAGATATACTCCGCTTCAGCAGTAGATAAAGCAACACTGTTTTGTTTCTTACTATGCCATGAGACAAGAGCCGATCCAATGAATTGACAAGTTCCACTTGTACTTTTTCTATCAGTTTTAGATCCGGCAAAATCAGAATCAGAATATCCTATTAAGTTACATGTTGAATTCTTAGGATACCATAATCCTAAATTGATTGTTCCTAATAGATATCTCATGATTCTCTTTACTGCACTTAAATGTGATTGTTTGGGATTGGATTGAAACCTAGCACACATACATACACTAAACATAATATCAGGTCTACTAGCAGATAAATAAAGAAGAGATCCGATCATACCTCGATATTGTTTTATGTCTATAGACTGACCAGATTCATCTTTATCTAAGTAACAACTAGTGCTCATCGGTGTAGACATGTGTTTTGCACTATCCATCCCAAATCTTTTGATCAATTCCTTGCAGTACTTGGATTGATTGATGAATATACCTTCTTGAGTTTGCTTGATTTGTAATCCCAGAAAGTACTTTAGTTCTCCCATCATTGACATTTCAAATTCACTTTGCATATCAAGGGAAAACTCCTTGCACAATGAATCATTAGTGGATCTAAAAATTATATCATCAACATATATTTGAACCAACAAAATATCATTATGCTTTCTCTTTATGAACAATGTGGTATCCACTTTACCTCTAGAGAATTCTTTTTCTAGAAGAAAATTGCTTAAGCGTTCATACCACGCCCTAGGGGCTTGTTTCAAACCATAAAGAGCCTTTTGTAATTTATAAACATGGTTTGGTTTATCAGGAATTTCAAAACCAGGGGGTTGTTCAACATATACCTCTTCTTGAATTAAACAATTTAGAAAGGCACTCTTAACATCCATTTGATAAAGTTTAAAATCCATTATGGATGCATATGCCAAAAGCATTCTAATGGCTTCTAATCTTGCAACAGGAGCATATGTTTCTTCATAGTCTATTCCTTCTTCTTGATTATACCATTTTGCTACTAACCTGGCTTTATTTCTAATAATTATACCATGTTCATCTAATTTATTTCTAAAAACCCATTTTGTTCCTATGACAGGATAATTTTCATGTTTTTCTACTAATTTCCACACATTGTTTCTTTCAAATTGGTTTAGTTCTTCTTGCATGGCAATGATCCAATTATCATCTACTATGGCTTCTTTTATATTTTTAGGTTCAATCATAGATACAAAAGCCATATTATTGCATAAATCTTTAAGAGAATGTCTAGTTGTTACCCCTTTTGAGATATCACCAATAATGTTGTCGAGGGGATGATCTCTTGAAGCTTTCCATTCTCTTGGAAGTTCATCATTGGATTTGACTTCTTCTGGAGGATCTTCATTGTTTCCTTTATCATTTCCTTTGGAATCTTGTTCATGAATATTCATATGTTCTAAAGAATCTGCAATGTCATCTAGCATATTCTTTCTTGACAAGATAGCATTAGATTCATCAAAGGTAACATGAATGGATTCCTCGATATTCATAGTTCTTTTATTATATATCCTATATGCTTTGCTTTGTAATGAATATCCAAGAAAAATACCTTCATCAGATTTTGCATCAAATTTTCCTAGATTATCTTTTCCATTATTGAGCACAAAGCATTTGCAACCAAAAACATGTAGATGAGAAATATTAGGTTTTCTACCATTAAATAACTCATATGGGGTTTTCTTTAAAATAGGTCTTATTAAGGCCCTATTCATGATGTAACATGCAGTATTGACCGCTTCAGCCCAAAAATACTTTGGAAGAGAAGTATCATTTAATAAAGTTCTAGCAATTTCTTCCAATGACCTATTTTTCCTCTCAACAACTCCATTTTGTTGAGGGGTTCTAGGTGCAGAAAAATTGTGTTCAATACCATGTTCATCACAGAATAATTCAAAATCTTTGTTTTCAAATTCACCCCCATGATCACTTCTAATGGATGCAATCTTAAGATTTTTCTTGTTTTGTATGACTTTAGCTAGTTTTCTAAATGCTTGGAATGAATCACTTTTATGTGTAATAAATAATGTCCAAGTATATCTAGAGAAATCATCAACTATAACTAGAGCATAGTAATTTCCTCCAAAACTCATGGTTCTAGATGGACCAAATAAATCCATATGCAATAATTGTAAGGGTTGAGTGGTTGAAACAACATTTTTAGGTTTGAATGAGACTTTGTTTGTTTGCCCTTTTGACATGCATCACATAGTTTATCTTTTTCAAATTTCAATTTAGGCAAACCAACTACTAAATCTTTTGAAATTAATTTATTTAAGTGATCCATGTTTATGTGAGCAATTCTTTTATGCCATAACCATGGATCATCATCTTTACTAAGAAAGCAATGATTGTTTTCTTGTTTTATGCTTAAGTCTATCATGTAAACATTATTGACTCTATGTCCTACATGCTTTATATTAATGTCATGCTTATGTTCTATAAGACATTTCTGAGAATCAAATGATACTAGATAGCCTTTGTCGCATAATTGACTAACGCTAAGCAGGCTATGCTTAAGGCCTTCAACAAGTAGAACATTTTCAATGGAGTTTTAAGAATTTGTACCTATTTTACCAACTCCAAGGATTCTACCTTTGTTGTTGTCACCATATGTTACATGCCCGCTTTGCTTTGGAGAGATATGTGTAAAATTTGATGCATCTCCAGTCATATGTTTTGAGCATCCGCTATCTATGTACCACTTCTTCCTCAAAGATACCTACATAATCAAGTTTTTGACTTAGGTACCCAAATTTTATTGGGTCCTTGCATGTTAGTATAGACTGAGGATCCTTTTGGGACCCATATCATTTTAATGTTGCTATAATTTTTCTTGAAGTAGCAAGTTGATATGCCATGTCCTCTTCTTCCACAGTAAAAACAAGTGATATAATTACATTTTTGTGTGGAAGTAGAAAAGTTTTTATGAAACTTTTGCTGTTTTTCAAATTTATACCCTAGTCCATTCTTATTGGAAACATATCTTTGTTTACTTAATATGACATCTAAATTATTTTTACTATAAGAAAATCTATCAAGTGAATTTTTTAATTCTTTAATTTCTTTTTCATATTTTTCACAACAACTACAAGGATCTGATATTTTCTTGTCAGAAATAGTGGAGATATTAACTTTTTCATTTGTTTTAGAAATTGAGACTTCATTTCTAAGATGATCTAATTCTTTGTTTAATTTTGAGATTTCATTTTCTAAATTTGAAATTGTTTTCTTTGAAGATGAAACTAATTTTGCAAGTTTAATTGACTCTTTATGCAGATCAGCAAATGCTTCTTGCAATTCATCAAAAGAAATAGATAGGTTATTTGAAGATGTTACCTCTTCATCACTTTCGTAACTTTTAGCCATAAGGCAGAGATTTATCTCTTCATTTTCTGAATCTTCAGAAGATTCCATATCATTTTCATCCCATGTGATGTATGTTTTCTTCAGTTTCTTTTCACTAAGATTTTTCTTTTCAGATTTCTCCATCTTTTTCTTGAAGATGGGACAATCAACCCTCAGATGTCCAGGTTGATTACATTCAAAGCATTTTAAAGTAGAGGATGAAGTTTCTGTCCTTCTTTTTGATTTAAAATTGGGTCGCCTTTGATTTCCTCTTACTTTAAGAAACTTTTGAATCTTTTTACAAAAAGACTTAGATCATCATCATCATCTGGATCATTTTCCTGATCACTTTCTTCTTGAATTGAGGATGATGCTTTAAGAGCAATTCCTTTCTTTTTCTTGTCATTTTCTTCATGTTGGTGTAATCTCAATAATTCCATCTCGTGTTCCTGCAACTTTCCAAATAGAGTGGCAAGGGACATGTTAGACAAATCTCTTGATTCAAAAATGGCCGTTACTTTAGGTTGCCATTCTCTACTTAAACATCTTAACACCTTGTTTATGAGATCCTCATTTTGAAATTCTTTTCCTAAGGCTGCTAGATGATTTACTATATGTGTAAATCTCTTTTGCATGCTTTGAATATTTTCAATTGCATTCATTCTAAATAATTCATACTCATGAGTTAGTGCATTTATCCTAGATCTTTTAACATTTGTAGTTCCTTCATGTGTTAATCGAAGAGTGTTCCACATTTCCTTAGCACTCTTACAATTTGAAACCCTGAAATATTCATCCATTCCCAGGGCAGATGTTATTATGTTTTTGGCTTTTAAGTTGTATTGTACTCATTTTCTATCCTCTTCTGACCATCTATCTCTAGGTTTTTCTATAGTTATGCTTTCACTAGATGAACTACCATCTATTGAAACTCTTTCTACTGTGGTGGGTATATAAGGCCCTATTTCTATGGCTTCCCAAATATTTAGATCTATTGCCTCAATAAAAATTTGCATTCGGGTTTTCCAGTAGTGGTAACCCTCTCCATTAAAGATTGGAGGTCTATTGATAGAATTCCCTTCTGGAAATAAGGAATTTGCTGAGGCCATCTTTTTCTTGAAGCTTCTAAACTTTATACAAGAATGAAGCTCTGATACCACTTGTTAGACAAGTGGCCTCAGATATCTTAAGAAGGGGGGGTTGAATTAAGATATTCCAAATTACTTCCCCAATTAAAAATCTATTTCACTTTTTATTCAAGTTATAAATTCCCTTAATAATGAACTTCTTAAATATTGATTCAAATTAAAACAATTTGAATATGAATATAAAGCAATAATAACCAAAGGAGATTAAGGGAAGAGAAAGTGCAAACTCAGATTTATACTGGTTCGGCCACACCCTTGTGCCTACGTCCAGTCCCCAAGCAACCCGCTTGAGAGTTCCACTATCTTGTAAATTCCTTTTATAAGTTCTAAATACACAAGGACAATCCTTCCTTTGTGTTTAGAATTCCTTTACAACAAGAGACCCACGGTCTCTTAATCCCTTAGAGAATGAGGAGAAGAAGAAGAATGAATCTCTCTAGGAAGAGATAGATTTTACAAATTGAGCACTCAAATAATTCCTTAATGGATTGCAATTGAATTGGCCAAGGAATTCTTAAGAGGATAAAAATGATTTTGCTCTTTGAGAGGATAAACACTTTTGTTCTTAAAAACTCTTAGCAAATTCGTGTTATAAGTCACATATATATAGACCCCAATGGTAGTCATGAATAAAGCCTTTGAAAAGTTGTGACTCTTAGAAATATTTTTCTGAAAATCCTGTCTGGTAATCGATTACAGGAATTGTGTAATCGATTACAGCTTTTAAAATTTGAATTAAAATGTTTATTAACTGCTGGTAATCGATTACCAAAATTGTGTAATCGATTACACAGTCTAAAATTTCGAATTCAAATTTTAGTAGCTGTTATAAAACATATTTGGCCACTGGTAATCGATTACATCCTCTGGTAATCGATTACCAGAGAGTAAATCCTTTGAAAAACACTTTTTAATTTAAATTACTTGGCCAAACCTTTTGCTAATTCAATTAAGAATTCCCTTCCTAATATACTAGTGATCATCTAGATGTTGTGACTTGTAATCTTGAAGTATTGTCTTGAATTTAATCTTGAAAAGCCCATTTGCATCAATTGCATCATATCATCATGATCATCATCAAAACATCAAAGGCAATTGCATCTACAAGAAGTAAAGTGGGTCCAAAGTTGTTTTGAGCAATTAAATCTCATTGAGGAGAAAAAGTTGAATGCAATTTGCCATGCCCAATTATACCAAAAGAGATTAAAGAAAGCATTTGAGAGGAAGGTACATCCTAAGGAATTTCAAGTGGGAGATTTAGTTCTGAAGAAGATTCTTCCAAAAAAAGACAGGCTTGGTAAATGGACACCAAATTATGAGGGACCCTATGTGGTCAAGAAAACATTCTCAATAGAAGCTTTGATCCTCATAAATATGAAAGGTAAAGAGCTCTCATATCCGGTGAATTTTGATATAGTGAAGAAGTTTTATGCTTGAGAAAAAAGCTCGCTAGATTGAAAACCCAAAAGGGCTATTTAGGCAAAAGTTAGAGCTTAAAAAATTAGGTTGAAAACCCGAGAGGGCGATCTAGGAAAAGTTGGAGTAACCTGCCAAGTTGAAAGGAGCATCTTGAGAAGGAAGACGTGGAAAAAGAAATTAGGGCAAATGTGTGTTAAAAATCATTTTTCTCTTAAGTCTATTGTCGACCAATCAAAGTTACTAACATGTGTACTAGCATTAATATTCGGAAAGCGTCACTTCATCAACAAAATCATCCACTTATGTTGTCATTCTCTAAATCTATTGTACATATTATTATTTTTTCTTTTCTTTGTTGTATTATCCTTATAACTATTTCACCTTATCTTGAATAAAATCATTTCCCCTTTATTAGTTTTCATTTTTATAAGAATATGCTGAAAGGAAATACATGTCAAACATTTAAACAAAAAGCATTACAAATACTTTGATAAACTTGGGAACATCATGGTATGCTCAGTGAGTTCTCAAAGCGCATCCAGAAAGGTGATGTTGCATTTACTCACAAAAGCTTGCAGCAACATACTGTTAACCCCATGTCTCACTTAAGACAAAAGCGCTAAGTTAATGTTCTACTAGTCCATGAATCTTGGGAAGTGTGACACTACCATAGGGGATAAGGATCATAAATCTTTTTAAGAAACTGGAAACAAAAGAGACAAGTTTGTTCTAATTGGATTTTAATGTCTCTTGCCATTTCACAACCTCAAATTAGTTTGTCATGTTCTCATGTCATCATGCATCATATCATTGCATTGCATTTAGTCACCTATAAATTTTCTTGGGCTATGGGAGGGTTTTCTAACATATAGCGTGAAGTTATCAAGCCCAGTTCTTGCCTACAAACCTTACTTTTTGTTTAAGCCAATACCTATCTGGCACATTTTACTTTTATGTTTTAAGCCTAGAAACAACACCAACATCCAACGCTTAAGTTGGGAAACAACACTAACATTGAAGGCTCAACACATCATCGGTACTTGCATTCACAAGTCGGATACCTCACCGACAATCAACATCACAACCCAGATACATTCCCCAAACAACATCAACGCTTTCTATGCATCTTGCAAGTTTTAGTTTGTTTCTAAAATAGTAAAGAAGACTTATAATATAGTTTGCTTCATTTCATGTATCTGTACAAAAAAGTTTTTTTCTTTCTCTTTTGGTTTCAAATAAAATATTTATTTCAATTTGTGCAATGATTTGAAATTATCAACTGAGTAGCAGTTCTACCTTTGATATTACTTATTATTAACGTTTATAGAATATTCATTTACTATCATAAACCCTTGTGCACAAAAATTGATTTTGATTTCGTCTTAATTTAACTCATGCAATGGTTTACAATTACCTTTAATTTAGCTTAAATCATGAAAGTTTTTGGAATAGCTATTTGCTATCTAAAACTTTTGGCAAAGCCATGTTCATTTGACAAGAAATATGTTTTCTTTTTGGGGTAAAATAAATGTATATAAAATTATATAATTTTACTCAAATTATTAAAGGTATCATTTTTTTTAATGGGTGTCATAGGATGCTAAGACCTTGATTTCGAAGATCATTTTGAAAAGAATTTTTCAATTTTTTCTCTGAAAATAAAATATTAATGACAAGTTCATTTATTTTATTTTATGTCGTGACCCTAGTTGTGACAATGAAATAAAATGAATTATTATTATTGTTGTAGTAAAATATTTAAGATTTGACTAAAATAAAGTAATAAACACTAAATATATTTTTGTTTCAAAATTAATTCTTGGAAATAAGAAACTAATAGTATTTAATATTTATGAGTAAAAAATAATTATTGGTAAAAAATAAAATAAATTATAATCTTTTATTATATGAAAATTTAAATAAAATTAGTTTATAATTTATAAATTAATGAATAAAAAATAGTAGAATAAATTGCATTGATGCCTCTATAAGTTGTCTTGAAATTGCATATAAGTTCCCTGCTTTTTTTAATGTTTAAGTCAACCTTCTTTATCAGTTTTTGATAATAGGTCAATGATCTGATATATTGAACTAACGGGAAACAAAAATAGAAGAAGAATGATTTATCTTGTTGTGGCTGACAATGACGATTGCAATCCCTCTAGCCAAAACAAAATTTGCCAAACAGATTCTGAATAGAAAAAACAAAAAAAATCGAGAGAAGAAACAATTTATAATAGGATTGCTTCTCTTTAAATAGAAGGAAAAACGTTTATTTCTCAATTTGAAATAAGTTAAGATGTTATATTTCTTGAATAAAACAAAATCTTAAATTAAAGATAAAATCAAAATCAATCTACGGGATCTATCTTTAAATTACTACAAATCAAAATCTCAAATCTCAAATAAAAATATAATTAAATTGATTCTTATATATAATTTAACAATTATTATATGACTTTTTTTTTTATTAAGATTGAATTTAAATTTCGGTATATTAATTTTTTATATCTTTATTGTTGCAATTACAATATTAATAAAAAATATATTTAAGAATAAAGATAAGATTCAAATTATTTTCTTAAAATATAATTGAGGTGACTAAAACTATTAAATGTGTGACTAAAAGTTTTATCGTTAAAAATTAAACGTTAAAAATTTAGTAATAACATATAATGTTCTTAAATTAAAAATTATTATTTATTTAATTATAAACCGAAAATATGAAATATAAAAATATGACATTTTATATATAATCTTTATTTATTTAATCTTTATAATTTAAAATTACCTGTCTTCATATGATATTATAAGATTAAAAAATATATAAGGTTATATTTTTTCATATTGTGTGAGTAAATTTTTTTATTTTACAATTATGCATTAAAAATGTAGTTATAAAATTTTTCTTAAATATAAATTGAAAATGTAAAATATAAAAATATTCATTTAATTATAAATTGAAAATGTAAAATATAAAAATATACTGTTTTCTATAAATAATTTTGGTAACAAAAAAGACATCTACAATTATTAATTTATCCTTATAAAGAACGAAAAAGTTAAAATTATTGAAAAAGTATATAAAATTATCCTTTTATCCTTAAAAATAGTGGGAAATTTTAAATTATATATTTATCCTCACTTCTACTTTAAAATATATAAATATATATATATATATATATATATATATATATATATATAATTTATTTAAAAAGTATTTAAATTCAAATTGCAACTAAAGATATAAAAAATAATAGATAAAAAGATAAGTTACATTAAATTATTTAATTGTGCAAGAGGACATATTAGATATATATTAAAGGTGTATTTGAATTTTAAAGATAAAATCAAAATTTATATATTCAAAATTGGTTTTTGATCTTCGGTTACACTTGATTAATCTGTTAGTTAATAAATTATTTAATTGTGCAAGAAGACATATTAGATATATATTAAAGGTGTATTTGAATTTTAAAGATAAAATCAAAATTTATATATTCAAATTTGGTTTTTTATCTTTCGTTACACTTGGTTAATCTGTTAGTTAATATAACAATAAGTCATTGGTTAAGTAATACTAGACTCTGAAAAGATTTAATTAGATAAGGTCTTAGATTATTCAAGTATTATAAACAAAAACATGTATTTGAAAAGAAAAATTTCATTAAAAATATTAGTCAATTCATGAAAGAATAACATTAGATTAGAGAGAATATAAATGAGATAGGCCTGAAAAAGAAAAATAAATAAATAAATAATAATCATCTTTATATGCATATATATTGTTAAAATTCACATTTTAAACAATAATTGTTAAAATTTAAATAAACTATGATTTAATTTAAATTTATATATATTGATAATAACATACTCTTAATAACAGAATTTAAATTTGAAAAAAATACGTAAAATCTTTAAGAAATCAATCTCATTCTAATTGTGTTAAAATCAATGTGTGCCTGGGTAATTAGTAAGAGAGAATATAAAATGTTTTGTTAGATATAATAAAGCTATAGAATTGATATAGTGACTTAAAGTTCTGTTACATTAAAAGAGTATGATAAGAGAATCTAATAGAAAAAAACTTCAAACACACGAAAATCAAAATCATCCGTAGAGTATGATATTCCTTCCTAATAAGGGAGAATCTGATCATTCACTGATGATAAGTAAAAAAAACCAACCAATATCATTAAAACAGGAAGAATAAAAAAAACAACCGATGATCATTAAAACAGAAAATAAACAAGATGTTGACTTTCTGAGAAATGTATAAAACAAACCAATGCTCACGTGGTAAAACAACTAACCCGAACAATCAAATAAATGCCCGACCCGATCCGAAAATCGAAGGAAGTGAGCTCCCGCTCGCATTTTAAAATCTTTCCATTGTTCCGAACGAGTTGCATTATTA
Source organism: Glycine soja (assembly GCF_004193775.1). Taxonomy (NCBI): domain Eukaryota; kingdom Viridiplantae; phylum Streptophyta; class Magnoliopsida; order Fabales; family Fabaceae; genus Glycine; species Glycine soja. The sequence continues at coordinate 15,407,818 of NC_041015.1, forward strand.
ATTGATCAGTGAGAGAGAGAGTGATGCGGTAGTGTAGGGTTACAAAACCCGTTTGTAGTTTTAGAAGAAGAAGAAATTTGTTTTGTTGATGATGGATTCTCCAGGACCTTCCAAGAACAACAATGGCAGTTCCTCTTCTGCTTCCACTCTCAACAACAACAACAACGATGCTGCTTCATCGGAATCCCCTCAAGTACAAGTAACGTTTAATATTCACACTTTTTTTTTTAATTTCTTAATGTTGTTTTGCTAAGATAACTTTAATCAGGGCCACTGGAAGCCTTTGGAATTTTGGCTATTTTGTATGTTTGTTTGTTAATTGCACAGTTCTTGGTTTTGTGGTGGGGCTAATTCGAAGATGGTTTAGGGGTTTGAGTGAATTTCGACGAGGGATTGCTTCGTGTTTGGGATTATTGTGAGTTCTTTTGTTCAGGGTTGTCTCGGACACATGCACAAGTAATCCATTATTTAGACTCCCATTTTGAAGGTTCCAACACTTTTAAAAAATCTGAAAAAAAATAAAATTTATTAACTTCACTTTTGGTGAACTTTTTGAAATATAAGAGTTTTGTGTATTTTTTTTATGGCTGAATTTATAAATTCATGAAATTTTTTGTCCATGAATTATTTATGAAATACGTTTTCATTGTTTAGGGTCCCTTTTTTAATCTTTGCTCCGGCCCCCAAAAATGTCTGAGTTGGCCCTGCTTTTGTTGCTAAATGTGATGGGACTTTGTTTGATTTTGTCTTTTTTGTTCTTTTCCATTTCTTGTTTGCTGAATCATGGTTGTTTGGAATTTTCTGAATGAACGAATTGAATTTATTGAACGCTTGAATTTTCCCATGAAGCTTGTTTGGGATGGTGTTTGTTCTAGACTTACTCGTTTACGAGGCTGGTGATCTTACTGTGCTTGACTTTGATTTGACTTACAAATCTTTTTATTTTTGCTGGTTACAGTGACTAAATTCAATGGCATTGACTGGCTGTTTCCTAAATTGTTTTGGCAATGGTGTTCTACCCTCTAAAGTTATAAAGCCGCATGTCTTATTAATGGGTAAAGTGAATTGTGAAAAGAAATAAAAGACTGTAAACTATATAAGTATGAATAGACCTTGTAGTATTTTTGCAAGTATGCTGTATGCATTGTGATGCTGCACGTTGATTAATGGTCTTGACCCTGATTTTTGGACCGTCTTTTATGTGCAGAGATGTTTAGAGCATTAGCTAGCTTACTGTATTTTCAGACTGTGTCTTTTATGAATAATAAATGAATTTCACGTTTCAACTTTTTAATTTCAGGAATCCCCCTTTCTTAGATTTGTAAAGACTTTATCTCCAATACCCACCAAGGCTTCTCATACGACACAAGGTTGTCTAAGGCTCAGTTCTCCACCCCTTGTATTCAAGTCTCCTCGAATTAGTCACCGTGAAACGCAGCTCACAGAAAGGTTTGTGACTTCAATTGTGTGTCTGTCTGGTTATTGACAATGCTCTCGCTGTTTGCTCACAAAATTTTTCCATACCAGGCCCCAAGGCACTCGGTCACTCGGTGGAGTAATTCTTCAAAGTGTAAATGAAGGCAACATGCTTGGTGAAGCTCCTGGAGATTCCAGGACATCAAATTCTCAGCAGTCACTGCCAGAGAGGTTTATAAATGACACTCAGCAGGTTTTTGACTCCAAGAATGATGAAAATACTCAGTACTACAGTTCTCCATCATGCATTGATAAATATTTGGTGGATCCTGGGGATATTGATCAAATGTATTCAGCTGGTCAGGATGTGGAACAACAATCTACAGATCCAGCTGAAGCATCACTAAGTGACCAAATTCACCCAAAGAATAATATATTAAATTTTGACAGGCAAGACGGTCCTGGTGATAAAGTAGAAGAATCTTTGCCTTTGTCAGAAGGTTTTAACAAGTTTCATCAAGAAAATGCAGCATATGGTGAAGAACCTGAAGAGATGGAAGTGGAGAATAATGATGTTCAATGGTCTTCTCAAGAGCCCGCAAAGTTAGAGTCCATTTTAGCTGCAGATGTTTTTGAGAAACGATACAGTCATGATACACTTCCTCAGGTAAACATAGTTTCTTGCTGTCTATGTGTATAATTTTAATGTAGGGCAGTCAGTATTTAAAGTTATGATCACATCGCTTGATCAGTGTGACCTAGATGTTTCTCATTCCTTATTTGAATCTATAAACATTTAAGCTTCAGCTTGTCGAAAATTATCGATGGGATCATAAAAATTGTACACCTCAGTGGATGCCTGATCCTCTGCAGGGTGTTAAAGGATGTGAAGATTACAATGAGATGGTGCCAACCTCACATGTAACTGCAGAGAATATCTTGCAAGATGGTTCTAAGGTAATCAAACTTGTTTTCCATTTCTTTGTAGTCCTTTGGAGGCAGTTTGACATTTATTTGAATTTTGTTGTGCTTTCATTCCTTTGCAAGTTTGTCATTGTCTATGTCTGTGTTTCCTATACTTCTGAGCTGAATAGATTCTTTTGAGGTCAATGATTATAGACTTTAATATGCTTTTTTTTCTTCTTTTTTATTATTATTTGGTACCTATTATCACTGTCTATGTCTATGTGTTTCATTGACTTTTACGGTGAATAGATTCTTTCAAGATCAATTATTACAGACTTTAATATGCTTCTATTTTTCATTGTTATTTGGCACCCATTAAACACCAATTAAGATTTACAAGAAGAGAACATTGCATGCATTGTGGCAGATGGGTAACTGTAATTGGGCATCTCTAGTTAAAAAACTTCCTCCACTTTCCTGCTTATCACATGGAGCTTTCAAAATTTTGTGGACAGAAGTAATTGCATTTTCTCAGTCAGACAAGATTTTTAAAAATTGAGTTGTGATTAGATATCACATCATAAGTCTCACGGTTTAAGGCATTTTTGTATAAGGAAAATTTCGTTTGTGTCTTTCCCCATGGAAAGTATTTTAAACCAAGACTTGTCAGCAATAATTTGCTTGCTAAAGGGTTTCATCCTGTAGGATGAAACTGGTGTGTTTCTAGTGGCATATCTGCTTGGCAAATGACTAATCTATCAGACAATTTTTGTAAGATGTGATCACACTGTCAGGAATTTGCATTTTTTTTTAGTCTAAAAAGATTTCCTTTGTGTAATATAATAATAATAATAATCAATATGATCACTGTAGGCTACTCTAAAGTACCATGGCATTCGTAGACGTTGCCTACAATTTGGGGAAGCTGCCTCAAATGCTCTTGGAAGTAATGTGAAACTAAATGCAACTTCAAACAAAATAATAATGGTCAAGCCGTCTGAACTTGTCACTTCCTTGTGTCCTCAGCGAGGTAGTGGAAACTTCCCTTTGACAGGTCCCAAGCCAACAGGTATTGGGTTGCATATAAATCGCATCATGAATGCTATTCCAACTGGTCAGGCTGCAACTATGGGTGTGAGATTATCAGATGGTTCACAGGGGATGAAATCCACATCTTCAATAAGGTTACAAAGAATAGAGAATGTAAAGAGATCCATACTTTCGTCTAATGTTGATGGGCGATCATTAGTTAATACAAGAACTGAGAGCCATGAAATTGATGATACAGGAAATTCTGAGGACTTCAACATACCTTCTAGCCCCTGCCAGAAAAAGTCAGTTCTTTTGATCTTTCTTATAATTCATGATTCCTACTCTTTATATGCTTAGTTGCATCACCAATCATTGCATTGCTCTTCAGGAAGAAAATATCAGAGACTGCTGATGACGATGGCTGTAAACATTGCAACTGTAAGAAGAGTAGATGTTTAAAACTGTAAGTGGATTTTTATATGTTTTGGTATCTCACTACATATGATATACACGGTATCTGTCTTTTGATTTGAGCACTTTACAGTTACTGTCATTGTTTTGCTGCTGGTACGTACTGTACCGACCCTTGTGCTTGCCAAGGCTGCTTAAACAGACCAGAATATGCAGAGACAGTTGTCGAGACTAAACAACTAATTGAATCCCGTGATCCATCTGCATTTGATCCCAAGATTGTACTGCCTACCACTGATATTTCTTCACATATGGTATAAGATTCCCGTATTGTATTTTTGTTCCTTTTTTCTGTTTCAGAAATGAATGGATAGTTTTATGTTCCTTCTGCAGGATGATGAAAATCTGACGACACCGTCATCGGCAAGGCACAAAAGAGGTTGCAATTGCAAAAGGTCAATGTGTCTGAAAAAATATTGTGAATGTTATCAGGTTGTGTATATTATGTCCATTTCTATATGCTCTAAACATTTTACAAGTTTAATCTCCTGTGTCTCCTAATAGTACTTTTTTCTTTCCAATGTTTCAAAAAGGCTAATGTTGGATGCTCTAGTGGATGTCGATGTGAGGGATGCAAGAATGTCTATGGCAAGAAAGAAGGTAAGAATTTATATTATGAATAGCTATGGTAAATTCTTAATGCACCAACTGAATAATTTAAATTATCTGATGTGTAGAAATGATGTGAAATGAATGTTGGGAGGTTTTGATGATACTTATTACTCATCCTTGCAAGGGAAAATGTTGAGGCCATGGTTTTCAGTGATGTATTTGGAATTGAATTAAGAACCTCAACCCAAATCCCTCTTTCTGCTAAGCCCATGTAGCTTATTATTGAGTATGTTTGGTCATGATGCCCATATAAATGTCACTTCTTTGATTTATGGTGCCTGTAATTATCTGTGGTCCCTTTGGAGGTGGGGGGTTTATTGTGAAGGAAGTCCTTAAATCTCACTAACTGGTTACTTGAAGCACTAAGTATAAATGTGAATTATCAAGATATGCAACTACGAATGTTTGTTAATGTAATACACATTTTTTAAATTCAGATTATGTTGCATTTGAACATACTTCGAGCAAAGAAAGGGAGAGCAGTATTGTTGAAGAAGGATCAGACTACACTTTTCACAAGAAACTGGAAAGGGTGGCTAGCAAGACTGTTTATGGTCTACACTGCCTCTCACCTATAACGCCATCATTGCAATGCTCTGAGTAAGATTGCTTTCACTTTAATCCTCCAACATTTGATATAAAAGAAATTATTGTCCTGAATATTTTTGACATCTCTGCTTTTGTGCTTTGATTGACCCTTTTTTCCATTTGTCCAGGCAAGGCAAGGAGGCTGCTAAATCCATAATTATTTCTGGAAACTATCTACCATCCCCTGAATCTGATGTCAATATGTTTGCATCTTGTGCAAACTACACTAAATCTTCTGAAAATTTGCACAGCAGTCAAGCACTTCTGGGCACAAATGAGATGTTGGGAAGTACCCCCTATGATTCACAAATTGAATGCAGCCATGCTGCCTTACTTCAGCTTACTCCTCCTCTGTCTAATCCTGAGCTGTGTGGCACTTCATCATTCTCATCTATAGCAAATGAGTGGAGAAATATTTCTCAATCCCAACCCACCCACGGATGTATTAGCCAGTTACCCAGTGGCTCTCTTTGTTGGCGTAGTTCTCCACTTACCCCAAGCAATAGAGTAGGTGAAGCACAATATTTTCAGTGTTCTGAATCAGATAGCAGGCTCTTTGACATTCTAGAAAATGAAACCCCTGATGTACTGAAGGAAGCTTCAACTCCTATGACGTCTGTCAAAATAAATTCCCCAACCCAAAAACGAGTTTCTCCACCTCAGAGTCGTCATTTTGAGATTGGATCAAGCTCCTCTGGAGGTTTGAGAAGTGACAGGAAATTTATATTTGAATCTGTACCTTCTTTCCCTTCATTGTCTCCTTGTGTTAATTCGAAAAGCAATGGTGATGATGATGAGGAGGATATCTCATGACAGTCAAGGGCAAGTGACAATTCGAAGCTAATGAATGATTCCCCTTAATGTGAGAGTATTATACAAGCAGAAGATTGTGTAAATCTGGTGCAGACATCTTGTCTGTATAGGTATAGGTATGTTGACAGAATTCTGTTATTTTGTTTAAGATGTCTTCTTAGAATATTACCATTTTAGTTACACTTTCTTCATTGTGGCAAACAGGTTGCCGGGGCGACTTATTAATTATTATGGGAACAATCAATGCAAAATTGAAGTTATGGCTGCATCTTCCTCCAATGTCTATTCCTTTACATTCTTAAGCAATTTGAAATTTTAGTTTAGTAGTTTTTTCTTGGAACAGATTCTTAGTCTTGTTTTTTTCTACCCTCTCTATGGTATGAATGCTATTGGACACCCTTAAATTGATACTATTGCTGCTAATTCTTAGTCTCATCCTTCAAGGTAAGCTTGCCTCGTTAATTAAATAAAACACCACTCATTGAGTATAAATTTGATAATATTCCTTTACATTCTTAAGCAATTTGAAATTTTAGTTTAGTAGTTTTTTCTTGGAACAGATTCTTAGTCTTGTTTTTTTCTACCCTCTCTACGGGTATGAATGCTTTTGCACACCCTTAAATTGATACTATTGCTGCTAATTCTTAGTCTCATCCATCAAGGTAAGCTTGCCTCGTTAATTAGGTTAAATAAATAAAACACCACTCATTGAGTATAAAATTGATACTATTGCTGTTAATCTTATAGTAAGTTGGGCTCCACTTCGCCTTAGCCGTTTAGTTGCTGCATAAGGTGTAGTATTTGAAAAAAAAGAAGGTGCAGTATTTGCAAATTGTGGTATTCGAGGAATTAACTTCCATTTTTGACAAATAAATAAATAAAATAATGAATTTATACTTTTTTGCGTCTTTTAGAAGTTCCTTGTTTGGTTAGAAATGGGCATAATTTTATCTAATTTTAGTGTTTGGGAAAAATTTAGCTTCCTAGTTTATGTATAAGTGGAATTGGATTCAAGGGGATAAAAAGAATAAAATATTTTAAATTAGTTTTTCTCTAGTTCTTTTGTCTTTTATTTTCTTCCCCCGCTTCAATTCTTCTAATAGATTTAAAATATTAAATTATTCTTAACTTACTAGTTGGTAAACCGTGTATGGGTCGCATTCGTTGGTGATTTATATTTATAATTATTTCTCTTAAAAAAATAAGATAGCATATTCAATAACATGAATGATGATGTAACAAAAAAGAAAAAAGATAGCATGAATGATTTAAATCATAACTAACCAAATTTATCAGTCCAAACATATATTTAGTAACTTCTTAGAACGTTACATTAAAGAAATAAAATTAATCTAGAGGTGGGACTATTTCCTACCAAAGGCTTGTACCAGGAATTTTTGTAATAGTATATCTCATTCTCTTCCGTCATCATTTGTATTATTTCTTTGTTTGGATCTTCATCTTTTCAATCTTTATTATTTGGGTTTGTTGTAGATGATTGTTGTGTTTGGAGAATGGTGAGGGATTATGCTATGGTCTGGAGTATTTTTGCTTGTGAGACAATAAGGTCAGCAATCACATTATGCAATGATAAAACAGTAAAGGTGGTAGAGGTTCGTGTGGGGAGAAAGCAAATAGGAGAACCTGATATTTGACACCAAGATTAGTCCAATTATTGAAAGAATGAATTGGGTTAACTACCAATGGAATGGTTGACAACGTGGCTGAAGTCTAGAAGAAAATATATAAAATTTTAGCCATTTTTTCATACTAAATAAATACTACCGTAAGCGTTCACAAATTTTATTTTTCTTATTTACACGTGTGCAAATGCAGATTATATCAATAAGTAATTCCATGTGAATAATTAATTAGTTAAAAGATCCAATTTTGATCTTTTATTTTATTTTTAAATTAGTTCAATTGGGTTCTATTTTTTCTTTTATTTGCTTTGAAAATTTCAAAAAATGAGATCCAATTTGATTTTGATTTATAATGAGACCAAATTCAACCATTTTTAAAAAAAAGGATATAATTGAAACTTTTTGAAACTAAAAGAATCTAATTGAACAATTTTTTAAAACTATAGGTTCTAATTAAACCTTTTAATAATAAAAGGACTAAATTAAACTTAAAAATTAAATTAAAGGACCAAATAATAATTAAACCTTAAATATATGTAACATACTATTACTTTTCTTTATTTAGCTAATACAATTACTTTCCTTTTCCTAGACGTTATTATTGAATTTTGACATTTATTTCTTATAACAAAGTAAATGTCGTGCTTGAACGTTAACAACACACGCACCAATCAGCAAATGAATCTGAATGTATTTCTAATAGCAAAAATGTGAGAGCAAAAGGAGTTCATTTCATGCCTTTGTAATTTAATTAATAATATTGATCCATATTTAAATAATACATAAATACATACTTTAGCAATGTGGCTGTCACAATTTGCTATGTAATATATACTTTTTGTTTACTTCAAATAGATTCGTTTTTTAGTCATACTCATTGGTATGGTATTACAAATGTTTTTTTTTTCTTTATTTTAAAAAAGTAATCTATGTGATTCAAGTGCATAGAAGTGAGAAAAAAGTTAACGATAATGGAATACTATAACTATTTGAATGCTTTCAATCCTCACAATCACTCGTCTTAGTTTATCATTTATTTAATTGGATTTCTTATCATAGGCAAGCTGAACTACGGGTGTACACAGTGTGATTTTTAGCGTAAAGTTAGTCTCAACCAAACAAATAAATTATATGTGGTGCGGTTTAATTCAGTTTAGATTATTTATGAAATTCAAGCCAAGCTAAATCAAACTAATATTTGGTAATTTGGTTTGATTTGATTTGTACAGTTTGGAAATTCTGTTAGTGAGTATTGAAAAAATGCTTAAAAATTTGTTATTAAATAAAGAAAACTTAATTAATAACTAGGTCAACTGTTAACCATATAAATGGAGTAATGAACTACAAAAGTTTCCACAATTAAACTTAAAGTAAAATAATAATTATTTTCAAGTTGAATAATAATTAATAATAATCCTTCAACTTAAATAGTAAATTGTTCAACTTAAAAGTAAAAACATTACATAAATATTCATGTTACTTGCTTCCAATCATGGAAACTTAGAAAAGTAGATATTTAACAATAAAACACTAATTACAACAATAGTCTAAAACCATAGATCTCCAACAACACAATAATATATCCTCAAGAACAGCAACATAACACAAAATCATCAATTGCCAAGAGTTGCATCCTATGTAAAATAAAGCATTATCAATTGCAGTAGAATACAATTACTTCCATTAAAAAAACATAATTTATAAATTATATATCATACCATATCAATTGAATTAACTTCAAGTGTAGCTACTAATCATACTCAATACCATAATTTTCTTAAGCTATTGTTGGGATCGAATCAATTTCTAAAAATCAATATGAATGAAAAATTAGACAACAATTATTAAACAGTTGTACTAGCTAAAAATACAATTAAAGTAATACCTTGCTCAAGTTTTTCAATGTCATCAATGAGTTCTTCAAATTTTTTTGACCATAGGAAGGATTGGCACCAATTTTGTGTACAAAATATGCTTCAACTGTCTTTGGTGAAAGAGAACTCCCATAGCAATTAAGCATTCTACCTCTAGTGCTGAAAGTAGACTTTGAAGCAACAATTGACACAAGCATATGTTAGAGTTTTATGGTCTTAGTTCCTTTGTCCCACATCGTTAGGTTTGTAAAAACTTGTGTCTCATTAGTGTTATATATAGAGACACCTTGTAAGCTTTAAAATGTGCAAGTAATAAAAAGTTCTCTTAGTGTAGTCGTGGACGTAGGAACATACATTGTATGCTGAACCACATTAAAACTTTGTGTCTTCTCTCTTTTCTCCTTATTCCTTTCTTTTCTTCTTATTCCTCTATACTAACAACTGGTATCAAGAGCTTTTGTTTACTCCACGGGATTTCCTTAATTTAGAGGAATTAGTGGGAGTCTTCTCAGTTTAGAGGAGGCAGTGGGAACAATGGCATTAGAACAGGGGAAGATGAAGATCGAGAAGTTCGACGGCAGAGATTTCAGCTTTTGGAAGATGCAGATAGAGGATTATCTATATCAGAAGAAGTTGTATCAACCCTTATCAGGGGTTAAGCCAGACGACATGAAGCAAGAAGAATGGAACTTGCTAGATCGACAAGCTCTTGGTGTGATCAGATTTACATTAGCCAAGAACGTTGCATTCAACATCATAAACGAGAAGACTATTGCAAGCTTAATGAAGGCGTTATCAGATATGTACGAGAAGCCGTCGATAGCCAACAAAGTATACTTGATGCGTCGGTTGTTCAACCTTAAGATGGGAGAAGGTATCTCTATAACTAATCATATTAATGAATTTAATACTATTCTTGCCCAGTTGAAGTCGGTGCAGATCAAATTTGAGGATGAGGTGAAGGCATTGATTCTATTGTCATCACTATCGGATAGTTGGGTTGCAACTGTTACTGCAGTTAGTAGTTCTACAAGAGAGAACACATTAAAGCTTAGTGACATTCGTGACTTGATCTTAAGTGAAGATGTTCGCAAGAGAGATTTAGGAGAATCTTCTAGTCATGTTTCCAATTTAGCATTGAATACTGAAGGCAGAGGAAAGACTACCCAGAAGGGTCAGAATGGTCGAGCTAGATCAAAGTCAAAAGGGAAAGGTCAGACAAAATTTCAAAGTGGCTTTATCTGCTGGAATTGTGACAAGAGAGGTCATTTTACCAATCAGTGCAAGGCACCAAAGAAGAACAAGACTCATAAAAACAAGAAGCGCAATGATGATGAATCCGCAAATGCAACAACTGATGAATTTGATGATGCATTAATTTGCAGCTTGGATAGTCCTGTAAGATTTATTGTCTAACTATATTTCTAGAAGATTTGGAAAAGTTTACCTTGTAGATGGAAAATCTCTTGACATTGTCGGAAGAGGTGATATTGACATCAAGACTTCCAGTGGATCCCTATGGACATTGCATAATGTCAGACATATTCTTGCCTTAAAGAGAAATCTAATATCTATAGGGCAGTTGGATGATGGGGGGCATTACACCGCTTTTGGAGATGGAGCTTGGAAGGTAACAAAAGGCAATCTCGTTGTGGCTCATGGAAAGAAGCAATGATCTCTTTACATAATTGCAGATGAGGATATGATAACAATTACTGAGGTTGTCAATAATTCAACCCTGTGGCATCAAAGACTTGGACACATGAGTGAAAAAGGAATGAAGCTTATGGCGACAAAGGGTAAGCTATCAAACCTGAAGCATGTTGATGTTGGTGTTTATGAACACTGTATCTTTGGAAAACAGAAAAAGGTTAGCTTCTCAAGGGCAGGGAAGAATCCTAAAGTTGAAAAGCTAGAATTGGTGCACACAGATATTTGGGGGCCAGCCCCAGTGAAATCTGTTGGAAACTCATGCTATTATGTCACCTTTATCGATGACTCTACCAGAAAGGTATGGATTTATTTTTTTAAAAATAAATCTAATGTGTTTTCTATGTTTAAAAGGTGGAAAACAGAAGTAAAAAATCAAACAGGTCTAAAGATTAAAAGTTTGAAATCTGACAATGGCGGGGAGTATGATAGTCAGGAGTTTAAAGACTTCTATTCAGAACATGAGATCAGAATGATTAAGACAATACTAGGAACACCTGAGCAAAGCGGTGTTGCAGAAAGAATGAATAGAACCTTGAACGAGAGAGCGAGGTGTATGCGGATCCAATCTGGCTTGCCCAAAGCATTCTGGCAGAAGCAATAAACACAACAACATACCTCATCAATAGAGGACCATCAGTTCCTTTGAATTATCAGCTGCCTGAAGAAGTATGATCTGGAAAGCAGGTAAAACTTTCACATTTGAGAATTTTTTGTTGTTTCATATATATTGACAAACTCTAATAGTAGAGATAAATTGGATCCGAAGGCGAGGAAGTGTTATTTTATGGGTTATGGATTTGACATGTATGACTATAGGATTTGGGATGAGCAAAACAAGAAAGTTATCAGAAGCAGGAATGTCACTTTTAATGAGAACTTATTTTATAAGGACAAATTTTCTACAGAATCTACATGTGCAAGTAAACTGTCAGAAATTTCTGAGAAAGCAACACTTTAAGAAATTTCAGAAAATGATGTAGCCAATAGAAACCAGAGTACATGCATAGAGATTGAGTTAGAACCAGAACCATCAACTCCTCCAAGAAAATCTAGCAGAATTTCAGTACCACCAGATAGGTATTCCCCTTCATTGCATCATTTGTTGTTAATTGATGTTGGTGAGCCAGAATGTTTCAGTGAGGCTACGAAGGGGAATGATTCTATTGAGTGGGAGCTAGCAATGAAAGATGAGATGACATCCCTTCAGAAGAATAAGACGTGGTCTTTAATTAAATTGTCAGAAGGAAAGAAAGTGTTACAGAATAAGTGGGTTTATAGGCTAAAGGGAGAATATGATGGTAGAAGAAAATACAAGGCGAGACTTATGGTGAAAGGGTTTCAGCAGAAACAAGGAATTGATTTCAAAGAGATCTTCTCTCCAGTTGTAAAGATGACTATCATCAGAGTTAGTCTAAATATTGTAGCTGTAGAGAATCTTCACTTAGAGCAGTTACACGTTAAAACTACTTTCTTACATGGGGATTTAGAGGAAGACATCTATATGACCCAACCAGAAGGTTTTGAAGTGCCAGGTAAGGAGAATCTTGTGTGCAAGCTTCATAAAAGTTTATATGGCTTGAAACAAGCACCGAGGCAGTGGTACAAGAAGTTTAATGAGTTTATGAGCAACTCAGGATTCAACAGATGTGACATGGACCATTGTTGCTACGTTGTTGCAACCTACCCTTCGGCGGGAGGGCGACACGTGACTCGCGGGATGCGTATTCCACGAAAGGGATACGCGCGGAGTCGCCACCAACGTTTATTTGAGGAAAACGTCAGAAAAACCAGAAAAGACGCGATCTACGAACTTTTAAGTGAAAGGCTCGGGAGTTGTATTTATGCACGGGGAAGGTATTAGCACCCCACACGACCGTCACAAGGGACGGCAGCCTTTAATCGAATGTGCAAACATGACTTTGATTTTTACGTTCCCCTTTTATGTCCTTATATCCTTTATACCCTTTTTACATTTTTTCTCTTTTTGTGGTCGACAAGGGTATTTCCCTTTGCTCCTACGTATTCCTCAATTGGGATGAGGAAATTAGACCTACGTAATTCTTTCTTATGCGTGAATCAAGTGATTCTTTTTTACTTGAAAGGTGATCATTTTAAGGAGCTGGACCTTAAAAATGATCCATTTACTTGGTAAGAAACTGAAATGATAAACTTTCAAAATCCTATTTTTGTGGACGAGCTTGACTAGGCGAGTTGATTTTAGCCTTAGTTTCACTTTAGTTATTAGTCAATTTCAATTAAGAATGAGAAATCCCAAAGAGAAAACGTCCGATTGATTTTTCGCTTTATTTTACTAAAAGGTATTTTTTATTATTATTTTATTATTTTACCTCTTTTTTTTATTTCCAACGTGGTTACGGCATGACCGAACGGTCGGAATTCATTTTAACCAAAATTAACGGATGATACAATTCAAACGATCGGTGGGAATTTATTTTATTTTTAGATTTAAGCGAGAAATGACTTAAATAAATGGCTTAAGCACGTCAAAAGGGGGTATAAAAAGTAAATGAAAACGAGAATAAAAATACATGAAACAAAATGTGGACCACCACGGGTACATAGAATGAATTGAAAAGCTTAGTTTGAGGTACTTACCCGTTGAAGACTGAAGAACGATGAAGAACGAATGAAGAACGTCGAAGAACGGTTGAAAACCTTCGCGAAATCACTCACGGAAATGTTACGGAAACGTTACAGAAGCGCCTCGGCTTGGATTTTCTTCACGGAAACAATTTTCCTAAGCAAATTCGAAAGAGAGAGAAGTGCCTAAGGGGCTGACCCCTTTTCTACTTCACTTCTCCCTCTATTTATAGAAAATTGGGGGAGAAGCTTGCCACCCAGCTCGCCTAGGCGAGCAAGGTTGCTTCCTCCAGAAGCAACAGCCTTCTGGAGGAATCTTCTGGAGGGCCCAAGTGGGCCTGGTTGCTATTTGCACCCCAATTTTTACTAAATACACCCCAACTTTTTTTTGGTGATTCTTTTTTCGTAAAGTTACGGAAACTTACGAATTTCGTAACGATACTTGTTTTCTTTCCGTAATGTTACGGAACCTTGCGGATTATATAATCATCCCCTTTTTGACTTACGAAATGTTACGGAACCTCACTATTTGTGCAACGATGCTTCCTTTTGATTTCCGGTGTGTCACGGAATTTTTACGGATTATGCATCAATATTTTCTTTTGATTTCCGGCACATCACGGAATTCCACAAATTGCCTAATGATGGGTGCCAAGCACCTCAAAATGACCAAACACAAGTTGCATGCCACCAAGCACAGGTCCCCGGACGAAATTAGGGTATGACAGTTGCCCCTCTTTACTTGTTTTTTATTGGAGATAAAAGGGAAGTAAAGATAAGACACTAATTTCGTTCCTCTCGGTTGACGAGAGTCGCGGGTGACCATAAAATCTCCGCGTGCAAATGACTTGTTGTTCCCGGGGGAATAAAGGGTGCAGAAGACGATGTCAGTCTTCGCATGCTATCAGGCTTTTCGTCTTACAGATAGCAAAAAGAATGTTTAAACGGATAACCACTCGGGTATTTCTGCCCGTCAGCGTGACTCAAATATCAGTATGACAGATCTTGTGAGCGCGGAAGATGACGTAAATCTCCGCATGTCAACGGGCTTGTCGGCCGCGATTGACGAAGGGCGCAGAAGACGACGTTAGTCTCTGCGTGCTATCAGGCTTTTCGTCTTACAGACAGCAAAAAGTTTAAACGGATAACCACTCGGGTATTTCCGCCCGTCAGCGTGACTCAAAAGTCAGTATGACAGATCTTGTGAGCGCGGAAGATGACGTAAATCTCCGCGTGTCAACGGGCTTGTCGGCCGCGATTGACGAAGGGCGCAGAAGACGACGTTAGTCTCTGCGTGCTATCAGACTTTTCGTCTTACAGACAGCAAAAAGTTTATACGGATAACCACTCAGGTATTTCCGCCGGTCAGCGTGACTCAAAAGTCAATATGACAGATCTTGCGAGCGCGGAAGATGACGTAAATTTCCGCGTGTCAACGGGCTTGTTGGCCGCGATTGACGAAGGGCGCAGAAGACGACATTAGTCTCTGCGTGCTATCAGGCTTTTCGTCTTACAGACAGCAAAAAGTTTATACGGATAACCACTCGGGTATTTCCGCCCGTCAGCGTGACTCAAAAGTCAGTCTGACAGATCTTGTGAGCGCGGAAGATGACGTAAATCTCCGCGTGTCAACGGGCTTGTCGGCCGCGATTGACGAATGGCGCAGAAGACGACGTAAGTCTCTACGTGCTAGCAGGCTTTTCGGCTTACAGACAGCAAAAAGTTTATACGGATAACCACTCAGGTATTTCCGCCCGTCAGCGTGACTCAAAAGTCAGTATGACAGATCTTGTGAGCGCGGAAGATGAGGTTAATCTCCGCGTCTCAACGGGCTTGTCGGCCGCGATTGACGAAGGGCGCAAAAGACGATGTTAGTCTCTGCGTGCTATCAGGCTTTTCGTCTTATAGACAACAAAAAGTTTATACGGATAACCACTCGGGTATTTCCGCCCGTCAGCGTGACTCAAAAGTCAGTATGACAGATCTTGTGAGCGCGGAAGATGACGTAAATCTCCACGTGTCAACGGGCATGTCGACCGCGATTGACGAAGGGCGCAGAAGACGACGGTAGTCTCTGCGTGCTATTAGGCTTTTCGTCTTACAGACAGCAAAAAGTTTGTACGGATAACCACTCGGGTATTTCCGCCCGTCAGCGTGACTCAAAAGTCAATATGACAGATCTTGTGAGCGCGGAAGATGACGTAAATCTCCGCGTGTCAACGGCCTTGTCAGCCGCGATTGACGAATGGCGTAGAAGAAGACGTTAGTCTCTGCTTGCTAGCAGGCTTTTCGTCTTACAGACAGCAAAAAGTTTATACGGATAGCCACTCAGGTATTTTTGCCCGTCAGCGTGACTCAAAAGTCAGTATGACAGATCTTGTGAGCGCGGAAGATGACGTTAATCTCCGCGTGTAAACGGGCTTATTGGCCGCGATAGACGAAGGGCGCAGAAGACGATGCTAGTTTATGCGTGCTATCAGGCTTTTCGTCTTACAGACAACTAAAAGTTTATACGGATAACCACTCGGGTATTTCCGCCCGTCAGCGTGACTCAAAAGTAAGAGTGACAGATCTTGTGAGCGCGGAAGATGACGTAAATCTCCGCGTGTCAACGGCCTTGTCAGCCGCGATTGACGAATGGCGCAGAAGACGACGTTAGTCTCTGCGTGCTATCAGGCTTTTCGTCTTACAGACAACAAAAAGTTTATACGGATAACCACTCGGATATTTCCGCCCGTCAGCGTGACTCAAAAGTCAGTATAACAGATCTTGTGAGCGCGGAAGATGACGTAAATCTCCGCGTGTCAACGGGTTTGTCAGCCGCGATTGACGAAGGGCGCAGAAGACGACATTAGTCTATGCGTGCTATCAGGCTTTTCGTCTTACAGACAGCAAAAAGTTTATACGGATAACCACTCGGGTATTTCCGCCCGTCAGCGTGACTCAAAAGTAAGAGTGACAGATCTTGTGAGCGCGGAAGATGACGTAAATCTCCGCGTGTCAACGGGCTTGTCGGCCGCGATTGACGAATGGCGCAGAAGACGACATTAGTCTCTGCGTGCTATCAGGCTTTTCGTCTTACAGACAGCAAAAAGTTTATACGGATAACCACTCGGGTATTTCCGCCCGTCAGCGTGACTCAAAAGTCAGTATAACAGATCTTGTGAGCGCGGAAGATGACGTAAATCTCCGCGTGTCAACAGGTTTGTCAACCGCGATTGACGAAGGGCGCAGAAGACGACATTAGTCTATGCGTGTTATCAGGCTTTTCGTCTAACAAACAACAAAAAGTTTATACGGATAACCACTCGGGTATTTCCGCTTGTCAGCGTGACTCAAAAGTCAGTATGACAGATCTTGTGAGCGCGGAAGATGACGTTAATCTCCGCGTGTAAACGGGCTTATCGGCCGCGATAGACGAAGGGCGCAGAAGACGATGCTAGTTTATGCGTGCTATCAGGCTTTTCGTCTTACAGACAACTAAAAGTTTATACGGATAACCACTCGGGTATTTCCGCCCGTCAGCGTGACTCAAAAGTCAGTATAACAGATCTTGTGAGCGCGGAAGATGACGTAAACTCCGCGTGTCAACAGGTTTGTCAACCGCGATTGACGAAGGGCGCAGAAGACGACATTAGTCTATGCGTGTTATCAGGCTTTTCGTCTAACAAACAACAAAAAGTTTATACGGATAACCACTCGGGTATTTTCGCTTGTCAGCGTGACTCAAAAGTTAGTATGACAGATCTTGTGAGCGCGGAAGATGACGTAAATCACCGCGTGTAAACGGGCTTGTCGGACGAAATTGACGAAGGGCGCAGAAGATGACCTTTGTCTCTGTGTGGTATCAACCTTTTCGTCTTACAGACAGCAAAAAGTTTATACGTATAACCACTCGAGTATTTCCGCCCGTCAGCGTGACTCAAAAGTAAGTATGACAGATCTTGTGAGCGCGGAAGATGACGAAAATCTCCGCGTGTCAACGGGCTTGTCGGCCTCGATTGACGAAGGGCGCAGAAGACGAAGTTAATCTCTGCGTGCTATCAGGCTTTTCGTCTTACAGATAGCAAAAAGTTTACACGGATAACCACTCAGGTATTTCCGCCCGTCAGCGTGACTCACAAGTTAGTATGACAGATCTTGTAAGCGCGGAAGATGACGTAAATCACCGCGTGTAAACGGGCTTGTCGGCCGCAATGGACGAAGGGCGCAGAAGACGACGTTAGTCTCTGCGTGCTATCAAGCTTTTCGTCTTACAGACAGCAAAAAGTTTATACGTATAACCACTCGGGTATTTCCGCCCGTCAGCATGACTCAACAGTAAGTATGACAGATTTTGTGAGCGCGGAAGATTATGTAAATCTCCGCGTGTGAACGGGCTTGTCGGCCGCGATTGACGAAGGGCGTAGAAGATGACGTTAGTCTCTGCGTGCTATTAGGCTTTTCGTCTTACAGACAACAAAAAGTTTATACGGATAACCACTCACGTATTTCCGATCGTCAACGTGACTCAAAAGTCAATATGACAGATCTTGTGAGCGCGGAAGATGACGTAAATCTCTGTGTGTCAACGGGCTCTTCGGCCGCGATTGACGAATGGCGTAGAAGACGACGTTAGTCTCTGCGTCCTATCAGGCTTTTCGTCTTACAGACAGCAAAAAGTTTATACAAATAACCACTCGGGTATTTCCGCCCGTCAGCGTGACTCAAAAGTAAGTATGACAGATCTTTTAAGCGCAGAAGATGACGTAAATCTCCGCGTATAAACGGGCTTGTCGGCCGCGATTGACGAAGGGCGCAGAAGAGGAAGTTAGTCTCTGCGTGTTATTAGGCTTTTCGTCTTACAGACAGCAAAAAGTTTATACGGATAACCACTCGGGTATTTCCGCCCGTCAGCGTGACTCAAAAGTCAGTATGACAGATCTTGTGAGCGCGGAAGATGACGTAAATCTCCGCGTGTCAACGGGCTTGTCGGCCGCGATAGACGAAGGGCGCAGAAGACGAAGTTAGTCTCTGCGTGCTATCAGGCTTTTCATCTTTCAACAGCAAAAAGTTTATACGGATAACCACTCAGGTATTTCCGCCCGTCAGCGTGACTCAAAAGTCAGTATGACAGATCTTGTGAGCGCGGAAGATGACGTAAACTCCGCGTGTCAACAGGTTTTTCAACCGCGATTGACGAAGGGCGCAGAAGACGACATTAGTCTATGCGTGTTATCAGGCTTTTCGTCTAACAAACAACAAAAAGTTTATACGGATAACCACTCGGGTATTTCCGCTTGTCAGCGTGACTCAAAAGTCAGTATAACAGATCTTGTGAGCGCGGAAGATGACGTAAACTCCGCGTGTCAACAGGTTTGTCAACCGCGATTGACGAAGGGCGCAGAAGACGACATTAGTCTATGCGTGTTATCAGGCTTTTCGTCTAACAAACAACAAAAAGTTTATACGGATAACCACTCGGGTATTTCCGCTTGTCAGCGTGACTCAAAAGTTAGTATGACAGATCTTGTGAGCGCGGAAGATGACGTAAATCACCGCGTGTAAACGGGCTTGTCGGACGAAATTGACGAAGGGCGCAGAAGACGACCTTTGTCTCTGCGTGGTATCAACCTTTTCGTCTTACAGACAGCAAAAAGTTTATACGTATAACCACTCGAGTATTTCCGCCCGTCAACGTGACTCAAAAGTCAATATGACAGATCTTGTGAGCGCGGAAGATGACGTAAATCTCTGTGTGTCAACGGGCTCTTCGGCCGCGATTGACGAATGGCGCAGAAGACGACGTTAATCTCTGCGTCCTATCAGGCTTTTCGTCTTACAGACAGCAAAAAGTTTATACAAATAACCACTCGGGTATTTCCGCCCGTCAGCGTGACTCAAAAGTAAGTATGACAGATCTTTTAAGCACAGAAGATGACGTAAATCTCCGCGTATAAACGGGCTTGTCGGCCGCGATTGACGAAGGGCGCAGAAGAGGAAGTTAGTCTCTGCGTGTTATTAGGCTTTTCGTCTTACAGACAGCAAAAAGTTTATACGGATAACCACTCGGGTATTTCCGCCCGTCAGCGTGACTCAAAAGTCAGTATGACAGATCTTGTGAGCGCGGAAGATTACGTAAATCTCCGCGTGTCAACGGGCTTATCGGCCGCGATAGACGAAGGGCGCAGAAGACGAAGTTAGTCTCTGCGTGCTATCAGGCTTTTCATCTTACAGACAGCAAAAAGTTTATACGGATAACCACTCAGGTATTTCCGCCCGTCAGCGTGACTCAAAAGTCAGTATGACAGATCTTGTGAGCACGGAAGATGACGTAAATCACCGGGTGTAAACGGGCTTGTCGGCCGCAATTGACGAAGGGCGCAGAAGACGACGTTAGTCTCTGCGTGCTATCAGGCTTTTCGTCTTACAGACAGCAAAAAGTTTATACGTATAACCACTCGAGTATTTCCGCCCGTCAGCGTGACTCAAAAGTAAGTATGACAGATCTTGTGAGCGCGGAAGATTACGTAAATCTCCGCGTGTGAACGGGCTTGTCGGCCGCGATTGACGAAGGGCGCAGAAGACGACGTTAGTCTCTGCGTGCTATTAGGCTTTTCGTCTTACAGACAGCAAAAAGTTTATACGGATAACCATTCGGGTATTTCCTTCGTCAGCGTGACTCAAAAGTCAATATGACAGATCTTGTGAGCGCGGAAGATGACGTAAATCTCCGAGTGTCAACGGGATTGTCGGCCGCGATTGACGAAGGGCGCAGAAGACGACATTAGTCTCTGCGTGCTATCAGGCTTTTCATCTTACAGACAGCAAAAGTTTATACGGATAACCACTCGGGTATTTCCGCCCGTCAGCGTGACTCAAAAGACAGTATGACAGATCTTGTGGGCGCGGAAGATGACGTATATCTCCGCGTGTCAACGGGCTTGTCGGCCGCGATTGACGAATGACGCAGAAGACGACGTTAGTCTCTGCTTGCTAGCAGGCTTTTCGTCTTACAGACAGCAAAAAGTTTATACGGATAGCCACTCAGGTATTTTCGCCCGTCAGCGTGACTCAAAAGTCAGTATGACAGATCTTGTGAGCGCGGAAGATGACGTTAATCTCCGCGTGTAAACGGGCTTATCGCCCGCGATAGACGAAGGGCGCAGAAGACGACGCTAGTTTCTGCGTGCTATCAGGCTTTTCGTCTTACAGACAGCTAAAAGTTTATACGGATAACAACACGGGTATTTCCGCCCGTCAGCGTGACTCAAAAGTCAATATGACTGATCTTGTGAGCGTGGAAGATTACGTAAATCTCCGTGTGTGAACGGGCTTGTCGGCCGCGATTGACGAAGGGCGCAGAAGACGACGTTAGTCTCTGCGTGCTATTAGGCTTTTCGTCTTACAGACAGCAAAATGTTTATACGGATAACCACTCGGGTATTTCCTTCGTCAGCGTGACTCAAAAGTCAATATGACAGATCTTGTGAGCGCGGAAGATGACGTAAATCTCCGAGTGTCAACGTGATTGTCGGCCGCGATTGAAGAAGGGCGCAGAAGACGACATTAGTCTCTGCGTGCTATCAGGCATTTCATCTTACAGACAGCAAAAGTTTATACGGATAACCACTCGGGTATTTCCGCCCGTCAGCGTGACTCAATAGAGAGTATGACAGATCTTGTGGGCGCGGAAGATGACGTATATCTCCGCGTGTCAACGGGTTAGTCAGCCGCGATTGACGAAGGGCGTAGAAGACAACATTAGTCTTTGCGTGTTATCAGGCTTTTCGTCTTACAGACAGCAAAAAGTTTATACGGATAACCACTCGGGTATTTCCGCCCGTCTGCGTCACTCAAAAGTCAGTATGACAGATCTTGTGAGCGCGGAAGATGACGTAAATCACCGCGTGTAAACGGGCTTGTCGGCCGCGATTGACGAAGGGCACAGAAGACGACGTTAGTCTCTGCGTGCTATTAGCCTTTTCGTCTTACAGACAGCAAAATGTTTATACGGATAACCACTCAGGTATTTCTGCCCGTCAGCGTGACTCACAAGTTAGTATGACAGATCTTGTAAGCGCGGAAGATGACGTAAATCACCGCGTGTAAACGGGCTTGTCGGCCGCAATTGACGAAGGGCGCAGAAGACGACGTTAGTCTCTGCGTGCTATCAAGCTTTTCGTCTTACAGACAGCAAAAAGTTTATACGTATAACACTCGGGTATTTCCGCCCGTCAGCGTGACTCAAAAGTAAGTATGACAGATCTTGTGAGCGCGGAAGATGACGTTAATCTCCGCGTGTAAACGGGCTTATCGGCCGCGATAGACGAAGGGCGCAGAAGACGACGTTAGTCTCTGCGTGCTATCAGGCTTTTCGTCTTACAGACAACAAAAAGTTTATACGGATAACCACTCGGATATTTCCGCCCGTCAGCGTGACTCAAAAGTCAGTATAACAGATCTTGTGAGCGCGGAAGATGACGTAAATCTCCGCGTGTCAACGGGCTTGTCGGCCGCGATTGACGAATGGCGCAGAAGACGACGTTAGTCTCTGCGTGCTATCAGGCTTTTCGGCTTACAGAACCAAAAAGTTTATACGGATAACCACTCAGGTATTTCCGCCAGTCAGCGTGACTCAAAAGTCAGTATGACAGATCTTGTGACCGCGGAAGATGACGTTAATCTCCGCGTGAAACGGGCTTGTCGGCCGCGATTGACGAAGGGCGCAGAAGACGACATTAGTCAATGTGTGATATCACGCTTTTCATCTTACAGACAGCAAAAAGTTTATACGTATAACCACTCGGGTATTTCCGCCCGTCAGCGTGACTCAAAAGTAAGTATGACAGATCTTGTGAGCGCGGAAGATTACGTAAATCTCCGCGTGTGAACGGGCTTGTCGGCCGCGATTGACGAAGGGCGCAGAAGACGACGTTAGTCTCTGCGTGCTATTAGGCTTTTCGTCTTACAGACAGCAAAAAGTTTATACGGATAACCACTCGGGTATGTCCGCCCGTCAGCGTGACTCAAAAGTCAATATGACAGATCTTGTGAGCGCGGAAGATGACGTAAATCTCCGCGTGTCAACGGGCTTGTCGGCCGCGATTGACGAATGACGCAGAAGACGACGTTAGTCTCTGCTTGCTAGCAGGCTTTTCGTCTTACAGACAACAAAAAGTTTATACGGATAGCCACTCAGGTATTTTCGCCCGTCAGCGTGACTCAAAAGTCAGTATGACAGATCTTGTGAGCGCGGAAGATGACGTTAATCTCCGCGTGTAAACGGGCTTATCGCCCGCGATAGACGAAGGGCGCAGAAGACGACGTTAGTCTCTGCGTGCTATCAGGCTTTTCGTCTTACAGACAACAAAAAGTTTATACGGATAACCACTCGGATATTTCCGCCCGTCAGCGTGACTCAAAAGTCAGTATAACAGATCTTGTGAGCGCGGAAGATGACGTAAATCTCCGCGTGTCAACGGGTTTGTCGGCCGCGATTGACGAATGGCGCAGAAGACGACGTTAGTCTCTGCGTGCTATCAGGCTTTTCGGCTTACAGAACCAAAAAGTTTATACGGATAACCACTCAGGTATTTCCGCCAGTCAGCGTGACTCAAAAGTCAGTATGACAGATCTTGTGACCGCGGAAGATGACGTTAATCTTCGCGTGAAAACGGGCTTGTCGGCCGCGATTGACGAAGGGCGCAGAAGACGACATTAGTCAATGCGTGATATCACGCTTTTCATCTTACAGACAGCAAAAAGTTTATACGGATAACCACTCGGGTATTTCCGCCCGTCAGCGTGACTCAAAAGTCAGTATGATAGATCTTGTGAGCGCGGAAGATGACGTAAATCTCCGCATGTCAACGGGCTTGTCGGACGCGATTGACGAAGGTCGCAGAAGACGATGTTAGTCTCTACGTGCTATCAGGCTTTTCGTCTTACAGACAACAAAAATTTTATACGGATAACCACTCGGGTATTTCCTTCGTCAGCGTGACTCAAAAGTCAATATGACAGATCTTGTGAGCGCGGAAGATGACGTAAATCTCCGAGTGTCAACGGGATTGTCGGCCGCGATTGACGAAGGGCGCAGAAGACGGCATTAGTCTCTGCATGCTATCAGGCTTTTCATCTTACAGACAGCAAAAAGTTTATACGGATAACCACTCAGGTATTTCCGCCCGTCAGCGTGACTCAAAAGTCAGTATGACAGATCTTGTGAGCACGGAAGATGACGTAAATCACCGGGTGTAAACGGGCTTGTCGGCCGCAATTGACGAAGGGCGCAGAAGACGACGTTAGTCTCTGCGTGCTATCAGGCTTTTCGTCTTACAGACAGCAAAAAGTTTATACGTATAACCACTCGAGTATTTCCGCCCGTCAGCGTGACTCAAAAGTAAGTATGACAGATCTTGTGAGCGCGGAAGATTACGTAAATCTCCGCGTGTGAACGGGCTTGTCGGCCGCGATTGACGAAGGGCGCAGAAGACGACGTTAGTCTCTGCGTGCTATTAGGCTTTTCGTCTTACAGACAGCAAAAAGTTTATACGGATAACCATTCGGGTATTTCCTTCGTCAGCGTGACTCAAAAGTCAATATGACAGATCTTGTGAGCGCGGAAGATGACGTAAATCTCCGAGTGTCAACGGGATTGTCGGCCGCGATTGACGAAGGGCGCAGAAGACGACATTAGTCTCTGCGTGCTATCAGGCTTTTCATCTTACAGACAGCAAAAGTTTATACGGATAACCACTCGGGTATTTCCGCCCGTCAGCGTGACTCAAAAGACAGTATGACAGATCTTGTGGGCGCGGAAGATGACGTATATCTCCGCGTGTCAACGGGCTTGTCGGCCGCGATTGACGAATGACGCAGAAGACGACGTTAGTCTCTGCTTGCTAGCAGGCTTTTCGTCTTACAGACAGCAAAAAGTTTATACGGATAGCCACTCAGGTATTTTCGCCCGTCAGCGTGACTCAAAAGTCAGTATGACAGATCTTGTGAGCGCGGAAGATGACGTTAATCTCCGCGTGTAAACGGGCTTATCGCCCGCGATAGACGAAGGGCGCAGAAGACGACGCTAGTTTCTGCGTGCTATCAGGCTTTTCGTCTTACAGACAGCTAAAAGTTTATACGGATAACAACACGGGTATTTCCGCCCGTCAGCGTGACTCAAAAGTCAATATGACTGATCTTGTGAGCGTGGAAGATTACGTAAATCTCCGTGTGTGAACGGGCTTGTCGGCCGCGATTGACGAAGGGCGCAGAAGACGACGTTAGTCTCTGCGTGCTATTAGGCTTTTCGTCTTACAGACAGCAAAATGTTTATACGGATAACCACTCGGGTATTTCCTTCGTCAGCGTGACTCAAAAGTCAATATGACAGATCTTGTGAGCGCGGAAGATGACGTAAATCTCCGAGTGTCAACGTGATTGTCGGCCGCGATTGACGAAGGGCGCAGAAGACGACATTAGTCTCTGCGTGCTATCAGGCATTTCATCTTACAGACAGCAAAAGTTTATACGGATAACCACTCGGGTATTTCCGCCCGTCAGCGTGACTCAATAGAGAGTATGACAGATCTTGTGGGCGCAGAAGATGACGTATATCTCCGCGTGTCAACGGGTTAGTCAGCCGCGATTGACGAAGGGCGTAGAAGACAACATTAGTCTTTGCGTGTTATCAGGCTTTTCGTCTTACAGACAGCAAAAAGTTTATACGGATAACCACTCGGGTATTTCCGCCCGTCTGCGTCACTCAAAAGTCAGTATGACAGATCTTGTGAGCGCGGAAGATGACGTAAATCACCGCGTGTAAACGGGCTTGTCGGCCGCGATTGACGAAGGGCACAGAAGACGACGTTAGTCTCTGCGTGCTATTAGCCTTTTCGTCTTACAGACAGCAAAATGTTTATACGGATAACCACTCAGGTATTTCTGCCCGTCAGCGTGACTCACAAGTTAGTATGACAGATCTTGTAAGCGCGGAAGATGACGTAAATCACCGCGTGTAAACGGGCTTGTCGGCCGCAATTGACGAAGGGCGCAGAAGACGACGTTAGTCTCTGCGTGCTATCAAGCTTTTCGTCTTACAGACAGCAAAAAGTTTATACGTATAACATCTCGGGTATTTCCGCCCGTCAGCGTGACTCAAAAGTAAGTATGACAGATCTTGTGAGCGCGGAAGATGACGTTAATCTCCGCGTGTAAACGGGCTTATCGGCCGCGATAGACGAAGGGCGCAGAAGACGACGTTAGTCTCTGCGTGCTATCAGGCTTTTCGTCTTACAGACAACAAAAAGTTTATACGGATAACCACTCGGATATTTCCGCCCGTCAGCGTGACTCAAAAGTCAGTATAACAGATCTTGTGAGCGCGGAAGATGACGTAAATCTCCGCGTGTCAACGGGCTTGTCGGCCGCGATTGACGAATGGCGCAGAAGACGACGTTAGTCTCTGCGTGCTATCAGGCTTTTCGGCTTACAGAACCAAAAAGTTTATACGGATAACCACTCAGGTATTTCCGCCAGTCAGCGTGACTCAAAAGTCAGTATGACAGATCTTGTGACCGCGGAAGATGACGTTAATCTCCGCGTGAAAACGGGCTTGTCGGCCGCGATTGACGAAGGGCGCAGAAGACGACATTAGTCAATGCGTGATATCACGCTTTTCATCTTACAGACAGCAAAAAGTTTATACGTATAACCACTCGGGTATTTCCGCCCGTCAGCGTGACTCAAAAGTAAGTATGACAGATCTTGTGAGCGCGGAAGATTACGTAAATCTCCGCGTGTGAACGGGCTTGTCGGCCGCGATTGACGAAGGGCGCAGAAGACGACGTTAGTCTCTACGTGCTATTAGGCTTTTCGTCTTACAGACAGCAAAAAGTTTATACGGATAACCACTCGGGTATGTCCGCCCGTCAGCGTGACTCAAAAGTCAATATGACAGATCTTGTGAGCGCGGAAGATGACGTAAATCTCCGCGTGTCAACGGGCTTGTCGGCCGCGATTGACGAATGACGCAGAAGACGACGTTAGTCTCTGCTTGCTAGCAGGCTTTTCGTCTTACAGACAACAAAAAGTTTATACGGATAGCCACTCAGGTATTTTCGCCCGTCAGCGTGACTCAAAAGTCAGTATGACAGATCTTGTGAGCGCGGAAGATGACGTTAATCTCCGCGTGTAAACGGGCTTATCGCCCGCGATAGACGAAGGGCGCAGAAGACGACGTTAGTCTCTGCGTGCTATCAGGCTTTTCGTCTTACAGACAACAAAAAGTTTATACGGATAACCACTCGGATATTTCCGCCCGTCAGCGTGACTCAAAAGTCAGTATAACAGATCTTGTGAGCGCGGAAGATGACGTAAATCTCCGCGTGTCAACGGGTTTGTCGGCCGCGATTGACGAATGGCGCAGAAGACGACGTTAGTCTCTGCGTGCTATCAGGCTTTTCGGCTTACAGAACCAAAAAGTTTATACGGATAACCACTCAGGTATTTCCGCCAGTCAGCGTGACTCAAAAGTCAGTATGACAGATCTTGTGACCGCGGAAGATGACGTTAATCTTCGCGTGAAAACGGGCTTGTCGGCCGCGATTGACGAAGGGCGCAGAAGACGACATTAGTCAATGCGTGATATCACGCTTTTCATCTTACAGACAGCAAAAAGTTTATACGGATAACCACTCGGGTATTTCCGCCCGTCAGCGTGACTCAAAAGTCAGTATGATAGATCTTGTGAGCGCGGAAGATGACGTAAATCTCCGCATGTCAACGGGCTTGTCGGACGCGATTGACGAAGGTCGCAGAAGACGATGTTAGTCTCTACGTGCTATCAGGCTTTTCGTCTTACAGACAACAAAAATTTTATACGGATAACCACTCGGGTATTTCCTTCGTCAGCGTGACTCAAAAGTCAATATGACAGATCTTGTGAGCGCGGAAGATGACGTAAATCTCCGAGTGTCAACGGGATTGTCGGCCGCGATTGACGAAGGGCGCAGAAGACGGCATTAGTCTCTGCATGCTATCAGGCTTTTCATCTTACAGACAGCAAAAGTTTATACGGATAACCACTCGGGTATTTCCGCCCGTCAGCGTGACTCAAAAGACAGTATGACAGATCTTGTGGGCGCGGAAGATGACGTATATCTCCGCGTGTCAACGGGTTAGTCAGCCGCGATTGACGAAGGGCGTAGAAGATGACATTAGTCTTTGCGTGTTATCAGGCATTTCGTCTTACAGACAGCAAAAAGTTTATACGGATAACCACTCGGGTATTTCCGCCCGTCAGCGTGACCTAAAAGTCAGTATGACAGATCTTGTGAGCGCGGAAGATGACGTAAATCACCGCATGTAAATGGGCTTGTCAGCCGCAATTGACGAAGGGCGCAGAAGACGACATTAGTCTCTGCGTGCTATCAGGCTTTTCATCTTACAGACAGCAAAAAGTTTATACGGATAACCACTCGGGTATTTCCGTTCGTCAGCGTGACTCAAAAGTCAGTATGACAGATCTTGTGAGCGCGGAAGATGACGTGAATCACCGCGTGTAAACGGGCTTGTCGGCCGCAATTGACGAAGGGTGCAGAAGACGACGTTAGTCAATGCGTGATATCACGCTTTTCATCTTACAGACAGCAAAAAGTTTATACGGATAACCACTCGGGTATTTCCGCCCGTCAGCGTGACTCAAAAGTCAGTATGATAGATCTTGTGAGCGCGGAAGATGACGTAAATCTCCGCATGTCAACGGGCTTGTCGGACGCGATTGACGAAGGTCGCAGAAGACGATGTTAGTCTCTACGTGCTATCAGGCTTTTCGTCTTACAGACAACAAAAATTTTATACGGATAACCACTCGGGTATTTCCTTCGTCAGCGTGACTCAAAAGTCAATATGACAGATCTTGTGAGCGCGGAAGATGACGTAAATCTCCGAGTGTCAACGGGATTGTCGGCCGCGATTGACGAAGGGCGCAGAAGACGACATTAATCTTTGCGTGTTATCAGGCTTTTCGTCTTACAGACAACAAAAAGTTTATACGGATAACCACTCGGGTATTTTCGCCCGTCAGCTTGACTCAAAAGTCAGTATGACAGATCTTCTGAGCGCGGAAGATGACGTAAATCACCGCGTGTAAATGGGCTTGTCGGCCGCAATTGACGAAGGGCGCAGAAGACGACGTTAGTCTCTGCGTGCTATCAAGCTTTTCGTCTTACAGACAGCAAAAAGTTTATACGGATAACCACTCGGGTATTTCCGCCCGTCAGCGTGACTCAAAAGTCAGTATGACAGATCTTGTGAGCGCGGAAGATGACGTAAATCACCGCGTGTAAACGGGCTTGTCGGCCGCGATTGACGAAGGGCGCAGAAGACGACGTTAGTCTCTGCGTGCTATTAGCCTTTTCGTCTTACAGACAGCAAAATGTTTATACGGATAACCACTCGGGTATTTCCGCCCGTCAGCGTGACTCAAAAGTCAGTATGACAGATCTTGTGAGCGCGGAAGATGACGTAAATCTCCGCGTGTCAACGGGCTTGTCAGCCGCGATTGACGAATGGCGCAGAAGACGACGTTAGTCTCTGCGTGCTATCAGGCTTTTCGTCTTACAGACAGCAAAAAGTTTATACGGATAACCACTCAGGTATTTCCGCCCGTCAGCGTGACTCAAAAGTCAGTATGACAGATCTTGTGAGCGCGGAAGATGACGTTAATCTCCGCGTGAAAACGAGCTTGTCGGCCGCGATTGACGAAGGGCGCAGAAGACGACATTAGTCAATGCGTGATATCACGCTTTTCATCTTACAGACAGCAAAAAGTTTATACGGATAACCACTCGGGTATTTCCGCCCGTCAGCGTGACTCAAAAGTCAGTATGATAGATCTTGTGAGCGCGGAAGATGACGTAAATCTCCGCATGTCAACGGGCTTGTCGGACGCGATTGACGAAGGTCGCAGAAGACGATGTTAGTCTCTACGTGCTATCAGGCTTTTCGTCTTACAGACAACAAAAATTTTATACGTGAAATTCTGATACCAGGGGACAGATGTCGTACCGGATGTCACGACATCACGCTTCAGAACATGCAGATTATATGTGTCCGTATGAACAGATTAAACAAGTAAATAACACAAGAGAATTGTTAACCCAGTTCGGTGCAACCTCACCTACATCTGGGGGCTACCAAGCCAGGGAGGAAATCCACTCTCAATAGTGTTAGTTCAAGGTCTAACAGCCCCTGTTTACAACCTTCTCACCTAACCACTACCCGTGCGATCTCTACCTAAGAGCCACTCTTAGATATGAGAACCTCCGCTCACTCCCTCTCACTCACACTCCCGTGTTTACAATTAAGTCAAAGACACACCAGAGATCAACTCTGAACAAAAGAGATCAACTCTACACACTAGAGATCAACTCTACACACACAGGTCCAACACTTGATGCTAGGGTACCATCAAGGTGGCTCACAAAACACTCAAGTCCCAAAACTCACAAAATAACTCTTCGATCCCGGACTTGGTACCGAACTCGTGCAGCCTCCATGTTTTTATAGCAATTTGCGTTGCTGGGCTGCAACGGCTTGTGCTGGATGAGATCTATCTTCTTCTGCAAAAAATCTGCAGTTAGAGAACTAAAAGATAACTTTTGATCTTTTAGTTTGAATCTTTAATCTTTAATCTTTAATCCCTGAACGAACTCTTCTACTTTGAAATTCGAACTTTAATGATCTTTTAATTCGTTCCTAAAGATAGATCTTCTAATCTCTTGCTAACTGCACAATAATCTGTTAAAGATATAACAGATTTATATGTCCAGTATTTTCGGGCCGGATGTCAGGACATCGTGTCCGACATCGTGGATCCTGCAGCTTCACTTCTGCACTTGACTTTTATCTTGCATTGTACAGCAACTCCAGTATTCTCGGGCAGGATGTCAGGACATTGTATCCGACATCGTGGATCCTGCAACTTCACTTCTGCACTTGACTTTTATCTTGCATTGTACAGCAACTCCAGTATTCTCGGGCAGGATGTCAGGACATTGTATCCGACATCGTGGATCCTGCAACTTCAATTCTTCATTTGACATTTTATCTTGCCTTGTGCATTGTGCAGCCCGATCTCATTCCTTGACATAACGTTGGACATCATGTGCAGCAACTCCAGCTTTCCTTCATTGTCTAAGTGCTTATGTTTTAACAAAATCTTAGCCAATCTTTTAAAGCTCAGTAGAGCTAAACACTAACAATCTCCCCCTTTGGCAAATTTTGTCTAAAACATACTTAGACACTTCCTGAGCAGGTACGAGCAGTTATGCAAGTGGGATCAGCAACTTCCATTATCAGAGTAATCAAGCACAGCGGAAATTCTTCAAGTTGCAAATCTACAAGTCTTCTCCAGGATGTCAAGACATCTCTCGTGACATCAGCTTTCTGCTTCTGCTCCCCCTGTCTTCATGCTTACTGCAGCATCTTCTATCAGCTACTAGTCTTTTCCAGGATGTCAAGACATCTCATGTGACATCCGCTTTCTGCTCCCCCTGTCTTCATGCTCGTTACTGCAGCATCTTCTAGTAGCTTACATCAGTCATCCTCAGCAGCAGCAGTCTCCCCCTCAAAGTCATATACATACAACTCCCCCTCAAACTCATGAATCATGCATACATCGTTTCCTACTGCCATACATCGTATCAATCATGCATAATACGACTATTGCATACATAGTATCCTACTGCTCAAAATCATGCATAATAGCAAGCATAATACTATTACTCCCCCTTTTTAGACATAAATTTGGCAAAAGTAGGATGCATGAAATTAGTGTGCAAATATTACAGACCAATAACTAGTAATTGTTCAAGGGACATGCCCCTTTAGCTAGTAAAGGTAAAAAGCAAAAAATAGAAAGGTCTGATGATCATGGGGTGGCTTCAGAATCATCATCATCGGATTCTGTTTCCTCTGCTGCATCTTCCTCTTCTTCAGCAGCTTCTTCTTCTTCCTCGGCTGCTTCTTCCTCTTCTTCAGCTGCTTCACCATCTTCCTCAGCTGCTTCACCATTATCAATGCCACTTTCTGAGAGCCTTTTGATCAGCCGTTCCAGCTCCATCTTCTTCTCTGTGTTGGCTTTGATGGTTGCTTCCAGCACCTTGCATGTGTCCTTGAGTTCAGCAATCAAGGCATCCTTGGACACAGCACCTGAAGCAGCTTTCCCTGATGTCGAGACAATGTCTGGGACATGTGTCCCCTCAAACAATTTGTAATGCAGGGATAGAGGAGATTCTCTCTTCATCACAGAGTCAGTGTAGTTTATAATATTGGGATGTTGACTCAACATAATGCCACACAATACAGTAGGGAAGGCAATGGGTAATTTGACAGCAAAAGATTCTGAATGCTTAACAGTTTGATCAAAAATATAGTTTCCAAAATTAAATTTGGATTTGGTTCCAACAGCATACAGAAATTTACCCAAACTTGTGGCAATAGTGGAAGTATGATTGGTGGGTACCCAGTTTGCAGCACCAATCCTGTGTAGAATTGCATACTTCACACTTAGCTTCCCTGCTGAAAGCTTCCCTTTCTTTGGCCAATGCTGGACTCGTTTGGCAGTGATTTTCTTGGCAATTTGATGCTCAGAAATATCAATATCTATCACTCCATCAGTGGGTCTGCCCAGATATTTGTTGATCACAGCAGGGGAGAATCTAACACACTTTCCTCTGACAAACACTCTTTGATAATCATCACTTTTTCTGTTTGATATTGTCATACCCTAATTTCGTCCGGGGATCTTTGCTTGATGACGTGCGACCATTCTTTGGTCCTCGTGAGGTGCTTGGCACCCATCATTAGGCAATTTGTGAAATTCCAGGACATGCCCAAAAAAACCAAAAAAAATATATTGATGCACAATCCGTAAGTTTCCGTGACACACCGGAAATCAAATGGAAGCATCGTTGCATAATTAAGTGAGGTTCCGTAACATTCCGTAAGTCAAAAAGGGGATGATTATGTAATCCGCAAGGTTCCGTAACATTACGGAAAGAAAACAAGTATCGTTACGAAATTCGTAAGTTTCCGTAACTTTACGAAAAAAGAATCACCAAAAAACAGCAGAGGGGGGTGTACTTAGTAAAAATGGGGGTGCAAATAGCACCCAGGCCCATTTGGGCCCTCCAGAAGATTCCTCCAGAAGGCGGTTGCTTCTGGAGGAAGCAACCCTGCTCGCCTGGGCGAGCTGGGCGGCAACCACCTCCCCTATTTTGCTATAAATAGGGGAGGAAATGAAGAAGGAAGGGGTCCAGCCCCTTAGGCACTTCTCTCTCTTTCGAATTTGCTTGGAAAAATTGTTTCCGTGAAGAAAATCTAAGCCGAGGCGCTTCCGAAACGTTTCCGTAACGTTTTCCGTGAAGAATTTCGCAAAGGTTTTAACCGTTCTTCGACGTTCTTCATTCGTTCTTCATCGTTCTTCGATCTTCAACGGGTAAGTACCTCGAACCAAGCTTTTCGATTCATTCTATGCACCCATAGAGGTCCACATTGTGTTTCGTGCATTTTTATTCTCATTTTGTTTACTTTTTATACCCCCTGTTGACGTGCTTAAGCCATTTTACTTAAGTCATTTCTCGCTTAAACTAAAAATAAAATAAATTTCCACCGAACGTTTGAATTGTATTATCCATTAACTTCGGTTAAAATCAATTCCGACCGTTCGGTCGTGCCGTAACCACGTTGGAAATCAAAAAGAGGTAAAAAATAATATAATAATCAAAAAATATCTTTTTAGTAAAATAGAGCGGAAAATCAATCGGACGTTTTCTCTTTGGGATTTCTCATTCTTAATCGAATTGATTAATAACTAAAGTGAAACTAAGGCTAAAATCAACTCGCCTAGTCAAGCTCGTCCACAAAAATAGGCTTTTGAAGTTTGTCATTTCAATTTCCCACTAAGTAAAATGGATCATTTTTAAGGTCCAACGCCTTAAAATGATCGCTACTTAAGTAAAAAAGAATCGCTTGATAAGAAAGAACTACGTAGGTCTGAGTTCCTCATTGAGGATACGTAGGAGCAAAAGCCCCGCTTTTGTCGACCACCCCAAGAGATCGTTAATGGTCCAATGCCTTAACGTTTCTCTCCTTTCAAAAACAAGAGATCGTTAATGGTCCAACGCCTTAACGTTTCTCCCCTTTCAAAATCAAAAGACCGTTTAATGGTTCAACACCTTAAATGACCTTTTGTTCAATGAAAACATATTTTGCAAAAAAGACAAAAACAACTTAACCAAGCACTTTGTTCCGAAAGAACTACGTAGGTCTGATTTCCTCATCGCAAATTGAGGAATACGTAGGAGCAAAGGGAAACACCCTTGTCGACCACAAAAAAGAAAAAAATATATAAAAAGGGTATAAAGGATATAAAAACATAAAAGGGAACATAAAAAATCAAAGTCATGTTTGCACATTCGATTAAAGGCTGCCGTCCCTTGGGACGGGCGTGTGGGGTGCTAATACCTTCCCCGTGCGTAAATACAACTCCCGAACCTTTCAACTTAAAAGTTCGTAGATCGCGTCTTTTCCGGTTTTTCCGACGTTTTCCTCAAATAAACGTTGGTGGCGACTCCGCGCGTATTCCTTTCGTGGAACACGCATCCCGCGAGTCTCGCGTCGCCCTCCCGCCGAAGGGTAGGTTGCGACAGTTGGCGACTCCACTGGGGACCGTTTTTAGAGAGTTAGGCCATTTAATTTTGTGCAATGTTTTACCGTGACTTACCCCTTTGTTGGTTTCCTTTCATTATGTTCTTGTGTATATAAACTCTTTGTTGCTTTTAGTGCGTTTTAAATGTATGCATGAAGTAAATATTTATTCATTTGATGCACACAAACACCAACACTATTTGCACACACTGTGAGTGAAAAAGGGCCCTATACCCGGGTTCATGGGAGCATAAGGAGTGGAGGTGAATCTGTGATCATGCTAGGTCTCCGACTTGCTTGATTACAGTAAACCCTCATCTAGAGCTTTTCTCTTTGAAAACCTATTGTTGCTAGTAGTCCCTACTGCTACAATATGTTCTTCAAAGGGGATGATACCTCTAGAAACCATCAAGAGAGATATAACTACCTTGGGGATTATTACTAAAAGCCTAGTTAGTTCTCTCCCTTATAGGTCCCTTAGATAGGGGCACGAAGCAAACACGCTGCGTGCCATTTTTCACACTGCCATGCATGAGTATCATATACCCTTTTGCTTATGTCCAGTAAATATTGTCATACTGTGTACATTCCCGCATTGTGTCTTTTGCATAGGCATTGCATATGGGTTCTGTCTTGATCCCTACTGTAAACAAACCAACGGAGGGTCCGTGTCGCCTTCTTAAAAACGTGCGTTGGGGCATTTCGCTACCCCTAGACGTCGTATCTAAGAAGGGGACAAATTCCCCGGACCCCCGCATTCCTAGATTGCATCTGTGTCATATGCATTCCATCATGCATTCATCCATCCCACCCATGAGATATCGGAGTTTTGATTTGCACCAGCTTTTGTCTCACTTTAGTAAGCATGGGAACAAATCAAACCGGCAAGAGGTTCTACCAAGTCAAGGTCAAAAGCCTAGATACCACCAGCATCAAGGAATTAGGGCGGTTGATGGAACCCCTCCAAATGCAAGCCTTCCGCAAGACTTACGGAAAGATCTTAGAGTTAACCATAGCAGAGGTGTCCATAGAAGCCATTGTATCACTTACCCAATACTACGACCAGCCTTTGAGATGCTTCACATTCGGAGACTTCCAATTAGTACCAACCATTGAAGAATTTGAGGAAATTCTAGGATGTCCTCTCGGGGGAAGAAAACCATATCTTTCCTCCGGATGTCTCCCCTCTTTGAGCAGAATTGCAACTGTGATCAAGGATTCAGCAAGAGGTTTGGACCGCATAAAACAGACTCGGAACGGCATAGCGGGCCTACCACAGCAGTACCTAGAAGACAAGGCGAGGGGTATGGCCAATCAAGGAGACTGGGTCCCGTTTATGGATGTGTTAGCTTTGCTAATTCTTGGGGTCGTCCTCTTTCCAAACGTGGATGGTTTGATAGACCTAGCAGCAATCGACGCTTTCCTTGCCTACCACCATGGCAAGGAAAGTCCGGTGGTAGCTGTCTTGGCAGATCTATTTGACACATTTGACCGAAGGTGCGAGAAGAGTAGCGCACGGATCATCTGTTGCTTACCCGCCCTCTGTGTTTGGTTGGTTTCACACTTGTTCCAACAAGACACAAGACATCCATGTCCGCTCCTGAGCCATCGCTCGTGTACTAAAAAGAGGAGAATGGATTGGGACCAGCTCTTGGCCGGGATAGGAGGTAGAACAATCAGTTGGTTCCCCCGATGGAAGGAAGGAAAAGAAGGAGTCCTTTTCTCATACGGAAGATACCCAAACATTCCGCTGGTAGGAACGAGGGGTTGTATTAATTACAATCCCACGCTCGCTATAAGACAACTAGGGTACCCCATGAGGGGAGCACCGACGGAAGAAAGCATATCTCCTTTCCTTGTGAGGGATCTTGGCGCACAAAATTCCAAGACTATACAAAGAATCCATAAGGCATGGGAAACCCCGTTAAGGAAAGATCCAGAGCTTAGAGGCATTCGTAATGGCATCATTGGTGGGTACCACGAATGGCTGAAAGTTCGCATACGAGGTTTAGATTGGCTCGCCAAGTTAAAAGTCGTCAGCAAAGACAGCTTTGAAGCACCGGAAGAGGACGAAGAAGTCCAAGCTCTCAAAAGCGAGTTAGGAAAGGCAAAACTTGCCAAAGAGAAGTTCAAGTTGGCCGCTATACACGTTCGGAAGGAGTGTGCCGGGTTACGGGAAGAGAATGCAATTACCGCAAGAGCCCTTGAACAAGAGACCAAGAGGGCTCGCAAGGAAGAGTATGGCCGGAACAAATTTCGCGGAGCTCTATGGGGTAGCAATAGTGAACTCAAGTTGCGAAAGGAAGAAAGGGACCAGTCGCGAGCACATAGCATGGTTTTGAAAGAGGAGTTAGTTGCCTGTTCAAGGTCCAAAAGAAGCTTGTCTCAGCGTTTATGCGAGACGGAGACCAATATGCTAGCTATCATCGCCAAGTACCAAGAAGAGTTAGGTCTAGCCGCGGCCCACGAGCATAGGATTGCGGACGAATATGCCCAAGTATACGCGGAAAAAGAGGCTAGAGGAAGGGTGATAGACTCTTTACACCAAGAGGCAACCATGTGGATGGATCGGTTTGCTCTTACCTTGAACGGGAGTCAAGAACTTCCCTGATTGTTAGCCAAGGCCAAGGCGATGGCAGACACCTACTCCGCCCCCGAAGAGATTCATGGGCTTCTCGGCTATTGTCAGCATATGATAGACTTAATGGCCCACATAATTAGAAATCGTTAGGAAACTTGTATGGTCTCTCAGACCTTGACTAGATACGACTTCCTTTTTGAAATAAAATGAGTTGGTCCCATGTTTCTACTCCAAAAAGCTTGTGCAAATCAAGTCACTCCCGCATTTTATCTCTAGCATGCATTGTATGTTGGTCTCGTCCTTTGTCACGGGAAGCCGGAAGGTCCATATCACCTTCTTAATTGTACACATGGGGCACTGCGCCCCCAAATGCGCAAGTAAGAAGAGATAATTTTCCAGGCTCTCGTGTCCGTAAAATGCATTCATATCATGCATCGCATAAGCATCTCTTCATAACATCATAATGGACATATCCTGCATTTGTCCGTTATCATATTCCGGCCTCACATTTTGCATGAGTCATGGCATCATCATGCATATGCGTTCAACAAACTTTTTGATCTGCAAAATTGCATACCATTTGTTTTCATGTTTGCTCATCCTTGTGTTTTCCTCTACAAAACAAAAACAAAAAAGGGGGAAGCGTGAAACTTCACACTACATTCTTAGTTTCATGTGTTAGGCACCACGAGCCAACCATGTTGGGATCATAAACCCATTTCACTTAAAAACAAAATAATTGAACATGGTACCTAATGCATGGTTAACTAGGAAATGGTGTTTCTTCGGGCATCTCAATTTCATAATTACATTTTCCATGCATAAGCTTAAAGTATGCCCGAGTCATTCATCCCTATGAGATGTTGTTGAAGTATTGGCGATCAGAATTGCCATTTCTTGGATTATAGGGTTGAACCAAGCTCATGCTTTTACAAAAAGGTTCATCAAGTCAAGTTGAAATATGGAAGTAACCGTCTTGCAAAATTGGGGCAAAAGACGAATCACATCACTGCTTCGTCTACTGCCAAACATATTTAGGATTGTTGATGTCCTTGTTACTTCCAGTTTCACCTTGACAAAGATGTCATGGACCATGTTGAAAATCTAAATTGATTCAACCCCATATCCTGCGTAAAAATTCGCAATACTTCGACTGTACATCATTCGCATGCATCCATGCTTTTCATTGGTTGCATTGCTCATTGCATTCTTTCCTTGAAAAATAAAATAAAATAAAATGAACTTATCAAAAAGAAAAGGAAACGCTTTACGGTGCCCTTACCGAACTCGTGCTAGAGCTAGAGTAATGGGTGAAGCAGAGAAGGTGCAAGAGAAGATGAAGGCCAAAAATGGAGGCCATAAAAGAGCAAATGGCCACAATGATAAAGGCCATGATGAGCGTGAAGAAGATAATGGAAGCCAATGCGGTTGCAATTGCCGCTACCAGCGTTGTTGCTAAGGTGAACCCGACGTCCCCATCCGGCCTCAAGCAAATGAATCATCCAACCTCAAATATGGTAGGCAAAGATTTAGGAAGTACGGATGACCCCATGATGTGCAAATTCAAAACGAGCACGCCTTCCCATCATATGGCTTGCCTCCCAACTGTACACCACCCAACGTGGCGTACACTCTCAATGAAAATCTCAATAACTCCACTCCGATACTCATTGAGAACCAATAACCTCAATCTGATCAGGCACATATCTCTCAAACCGTGGAAGAGACCCATGAAATTCCCCACCACAATCTAGCTGACTTCGAGCCTTGGCTCGGATATGCCACTGAAGGGCAAGCAGTTGGTGGTATACCCTTTGAAAACACTTTGGAGGGCCCTCAGTTTCGCCCACAACCACAACCATTGCATTTTGCGGTGGGAAGAGCCCCTCCTGCTATGGCCGAAAAGGGAAAGGCGGATCATCTAAAGGAAAGGCTCAGGGCCATTGAAGGAGGTGAAGATTATGTCTTTGCTAACCTAGAAAAGTTGTTCCTAATACCCAAACATGGTCATTCCCAAGTTCAAGGTGCTGGACTTTGACAAGTACAAGGGGACTACTTGTCTCAAGAACCATCTAAAGATGTATTGTCAGAAGATGGGGGAATACGCAAAAGATGAGGAATTGCTGATACATTCCTTCCAAGAAAGTCTTTACTGGGGTAGCTGTTACCTGGTACACTAACTTGGAACCTTCCCGAGTCCATTCTTGGAAGGACCTAATGGTTGCCTTCGTTAGGCAGTATCAGTACTATTCTGATATGGTTCCGGATAGGATGCAACTACAAAACATGTGCAAAAAGGGAGACGATAATCGTGATGGTAGACACATTATCGGTACTCTACTATGAAAAGATAGTGGGCTACGCACTCTCAAAAGCTTTGCGGATTTGGTCTTCGCCAGTGAAAGGATCAATGTGGGTCCGAAAAGAGGCAAATTTGATCATCCTACTAGGACGACTGAGAAAACTGGGGCAAATGAAGAGGGCGAGAAAGAGGGAGAAACCCGTGCTGTGACTGCCATTCCTATACGGCCAAGTTTCCCACCAACCCAACAATGTCATTACTCAGCCAATAACAAACCTTCTCCTTACCCACCACCCAGTTATCCACAAAGGCCATCCCTAAATCTACCACAAAGTCTGTCTACCGCACTTCCAATGACGAACACCACCTTTAGCACAAACCAAAAACACCAACAAAAAGGAATTTTGCAGCAAAAAGCCTGTAGGGTTCACCCCAAATTCCGTTGTCCTATGCTGACTTGCTCCCATATCTACTTGATAATTCAATGGTAGCCATAACCCTAGCCAAGGTTCATCAACCTCCATTTCTCCGAGAATACGACTCAAACGCAACGTGTGCTTGTCACGGAGAAGCCCCGGGGCGTTCCATTGAGCATGGTAGGGCTCTGAAGCATAAGGTGCAAGGTCTAATTGATGCGGGCTGGCTGAAATTTGAGGAGAATTGCGTGTAAATCCTGACATTGACAAGAGATGCCACACATGGGGCAATTTTGAAAGCTGTTGTTAGGTGTCCCTAATGACTCATCAGGGTTTCCAAGTTTATGCCATTATGGTAAACCACAGCTACAATGTTAAATGAAATGGATAAAGTTGATATCTTTGTCCCTCATCCTCTCACAAACGCATGTTTGCTTATTCAACTTTCACCGGAATGTGGGTGTAAGCCATTGGTCTGTTTGCTCAAGCAACCTGCGCTCCTGAGTGTTGACTTCCAAGACCGTTCAATCAGAGATTACTCATCTTGCACGTTGGTGGGGGTGCCGTAAAACAACGAGCAAAGTTCAAAACAAATAAGTTTCAAAATAAAGAATAAGTTTCAAAATAAAAAAAAAAAAAACATTTGATTGACTGTGCTTTCAAGACGTTCATGTGACCTCATTTTATCATCCTGGAAAGTTTGTCCTTTTAGAGAGAAGTGAGTTATCAAGAATAGGATGTTGGACAAATGGCTTCAGTAACCTTGAGAAGAAGAGGGGATTGAATTAAGATACGAATATTATTCCCCAATTAAACTTTCACTCTCTCTTTTCGGATTAACAATGCACATAGGACAACCCTTCCCTTGTGTTCAAGAATCCCCTACAACAAGAGACCCACGGTCTCTTAATCCCTTTTCAGAAATAAGAAGAAGAGAAGAAGAGGTCTCTCGTAAAAGAGGTAGATTGTAAAATGAAGATCAATCAAAAATTCCTTAAGCAAGTGGTTGACCAAGGAATCTTTTTGAGAGGATAAGACATTTCAGTTCAGAAAAACTCTCGATCTTTCGAGAGGATAAAACTGTTTGGGCAATGAAAACTCTCTTTAAAACATTTGAATGGCCATTCATAAAACATTTGAATAGATATGTCTCTTGGAAATTATTTTCTGAAAATCCCCTCTGGTAATCAATTACAAGACTTATGTAATCGATTACAGGTTTTAAAAAATTTGAATTAAAACATTTTCAAACTGCTAGTAATCGATTACCAGAGAGCAAATCTCAATTTGAAAGGATAGAATTCTTTGGTCAAACCTTTGTTTGTTTCAATTTGGAAACTTCTTCCTAAAGATTCTAAAGAGATCAAACTTGATCATATATCTTGATTTCCTTGGATAAAACTTAGAAGCACTTGATCCTTTAGCATCATCAAGACATCAAAACATTTTGCTTCTACATAGGAGTCATTTGACTTAATCCATCAACTGAAAGATCCTTCAATTATTTCTCGTCCTTGGAAAATTCTTTTTTGCAAGAATCAACTGCTTCTTTCATTCTCCCTTGCTACAAGGTTGTGAAAACAAGACGACGATGGTTACCTCATAGCCCTACACTGGGGCAATGAGGGGCACCGTGCATGAGCCTCAAGTGAACCTAGGGGCAGATTAGAAGTTCTCACCCAATAGGTTCCCTCCTACAAGGTCACGACGAAAGACAACGATTGGTACCTCAAAGCCTTACACTGGGGCAATGAGGGGCATCGTGCATGAGCCTCAAGTGAACATAGGGGCAGATCAAAAGTTCTCACCTGTCGATGTTTTTTAAACAAGAAAAAGAAAAGGGGGGATAAATCCTAGGTTTTCAATGGATTGATTAAACATCAAACGACTCCATTGCCGTCACTCCAAAATGGTCAAGTGACTAAATCAAACAGAACATACACTTTGAGGGGGTTCCCGGGGAGATTTGCAAAAGATAGGATAAGGTTGCATGAATTATCACCTCTTTCAAAAGGACAGTCAATCTGTGTTTTCCAAAAAAATTAAATCAAAATCAAAATCACAAAACAAGGAAAGAATGACATGAACATTGTACAACTTTCCATTACAAGTCTGCATTTACCAAAATTTCACGACAAAGGTTGCATGCATCTGCATCCCCAAAAATTATGTT
This sequence comes from Glycine soja, assembly GCF_004193775.1. Lineage (NCBI taxonomy): Eukaryota > Viridiplantae > Streptophyta > Magnoliopsida > Fabales > Fabaceae > Glycine > Glycine soja. The sequence continues at coordinate 15,449,653 of NC_041015.1, forward strand.
AACTGCATAGATTTCCTACATCTAATGTCCAAATCTTGTGGATTTGGGATGACCGGCCCTCTCGATGAGTCGATCTCTTGCTTTCTCATAAGGGTGGACCCTTGGGTACTAGTTACCCTCACCATTGAGAGGACTACACGTCCTCGCCTTGAGAGGACTACATGTCCTCACCTTCAGAGGGCTGCACGCCCTCACCTTCAGAGGACTACATGTCCTCGCCTTGAGAGGGCTACACGCCCTCACCTTGGGTACTAGTTACCCTCACCGTTGAGAGGACTACACGTCCTCGCCTTGAGAGGACTACACGTCCTCACCATCAGAGGGCTGCACGCCCTCACCTCCAGAGGACTACATGTCCTCGCCTTGAGAGGGCTACACGCCCTCACCTTGGGTACTAGTTACCCTCACCGTTGAGAGGACTACACGTCCTCGCCTTGAGAGGACTACACGTCCTCACCAGCAGAGGGCTGCACGCCCTCACCTCCAGAGGACTACACATTCTCGCCTTGAAAGGGCTGCACGCCCTCACCTTTAGAGGACTACGTGTCCTCACTTTCAGTGGGCTCCCTATCCACACCTTCAGATAATTTAAGGTCCTCTGTCCTTAAATGCTTAACCGAGACTTGCACTCCCGGTTAAGGGACCAGTAGTTTCCTTTTAACGGTTCCTGGGCCACCCCCTGATATTGGAGGAGGGCCAACTGTGCGAGCACAACCAGAGAGGGAGGCTATCACACAGCTATTATGCATACCGGGGCAAGATTTCACCCGGGCCACTGCAAAGAGACGAGTGTGGATCATGCGCACCAACATGACCACTCTTACACAGATATAGATGACATTGCTACTTAGCAACATTCTGCCCAGCGACCGCAATGCCAATCTCCCCCTGCAAAAGTATCAGTTGGTCTGTGTCGTCCCGACATGGGTAAGTATGCATATGGTTCAACTGATTTCTGATGCCATCTATTGTTTGCAGGGATCGCACCCACAAAGACACCCAGTGGACCTGAAAAAGTCAAACAGGGCCCTGGGGTTTTCAGCTCTGGTTACGGGCCTCTATCAGTCCTACAGGGTGCCCGTACCCCCCCGGCAAGGTCACGTCATCATAGGTAAGTATGCACATCGCTCAACTGATTTCTGATTTTATCAATTGTTTGCAGGGATCGCACCTGCAAGACACCCAGTGGACCCGAAGAAGTCCAACAGGGTCTTGGAGTTGTCAAGCTCTAATTACGGGTCTCTGTCAGTTCTACGGAGTACCTGTCACCTCCAGCAAGGGCATCAGGCCCCCTACTAATCGAGCTTTCATCAAGAAGTACTGCGTCCCTAGGCAGGCGCAGGGCGAAACACCACAGCAGCATTGGGATGGCCGGTAGCGGGCAATAGACACACCGCCACCACCTCTAGAGTTCACCTCAGCTCATCCGCAAAAAGGTTAGAGCGTTGCCTACGACACATGGCCGACCAGCAGGCTACCAAGTCCAAAGCCAAAGGTAAGCAAAGTACTAGGTCAGTGACTGACAAGTCATAACGCGTCCAGCTAAAGACGTTAAAGAAGCGCTACTAGGAGGCAACCTAGTACCTTTTGAATCTATGTTTGTTATTTGATCGCTTTTTATAGTAGGATGCACCTAGTTGCTCATGATCCTGGGGATTTAAATAAAACAAGCGCAAGCTCGGAAGGTAGTCATACCTCACAAAATATATATATGTATGTTTAGGTAGTGAAAATACCTTAGATATGCATGTATGTAAACAAAAAAAAAAAAAAAAAAAAAAAAAAAAAAACACTTCACAAAATATATATGTATGTTTAGGTAGAAAGATACCTTAGATATGCATGTATGTAAACAAAAAAACACTTCACAAAAAATATATGTATGTTTAGGTAGAAAGATACCTTAGATATGCATGTATGTAAACAAAAAAATACTTCACAAAATATATATATGTATGTTTAGGTAGAGAGATACCTTAGATGTGCGTGTATGTAGCAAAAAAATACCTCACAAAACATATATATGTATGTTTAGGTGGCAAGATACCTTGGATATGCATGTATATAGCAAAAATACCTCATGGAAAAAAAAAAAAAAAAGAAAAAAAAAACAAGAAAAAGAAATAAACAAATGATAATGATAAAAAAAAAAAAAAAAAAAAAGGAGAAAAAAGAAAAATAAGTTGTCAAGCTGAAAAACCAACATGCTTTTGAAAAGAGACGATTTCCAACTTTTCTTTGAAAAAGTTCTTTGATCATAACCAATTTTTGGAAAATGTGTCTACACCTGAAGGGTGAATGCTGTGAAATTTCCCCGGACGCCCGAAATGGACTCGGATGAATGCACAAATTGATAAAAGAACATATTTTGGAAACATTGGGTTGATTAAAATAGAGGAAATGAATCCTGAGCCCTAGCATCACATGACCATAAATATTTGACATTTGAGTGTCCGCATAGGTGCATGCATAACCAGTTTTGCATAAAATTTCCAAATCATCATTTTTTGCATTTGTGTCATGGAAATAATGTGGGGCATCCCTTTTTATCCTTGAACCAAACCAAACCCTGACATGTATCATGTCTAGCCATTCTACAAGCCTTGAGCCAAAATCCTGACTCACCATAAACCTTACCCTCGGAAGCAAAAAAAAAAGGAAGGAAAGGAAATTTCCAATCAAAGAGAAAGCAAAAAAGGAAGGAAAGGAAATTCCCAATCAAAGAGTGGGAGAAAGAGAAAAAAGAAAAGAAAGGAAATTCCCAATCAAAGAGTGGGAGAAAGAAAAAAAGAAAAGAAAGAAAATTCCCAACCAAAGAATGGGAGAAAGTAAAAAAGAAGGAAGCTCCTGGTCAAAAGAAACCAGAAGAAATGTGCAGAGAGGTCTTTGGACCGGACAATATCTGAACAATACAGAATTGTCACCAAATGAACAAAAAAAGAAGGAAAGGGAACCACGACCTAAAATAGTCTTCTCCCTTTGATTACCAACCAAAATCCCGTGCGCTAGCGACTTTTTTTTCTCGCCCCGCACTAAACAAAAACAGAAAAAGAAAAAGCCAGAAAAATCAAAAGCCAAAAACACACAAAAGCCGAAAGAAGAAACCACCAAAAGAACCCATTCCCAAGGGAAGCCCTATTGATCCATGATCACGCATGTAATTTTTGATTTGATAGGAAATAATTTGCAAAGTCAAGTCATGACATATCTATGGTTCGGAATTAGGATGAAACACTTACCTGTGCGAGATTGATACACTTTGAGTGGATTTCTTCTATTTTTGTCGAACCCAGTGTTTCCTCTAAATGGTCATTTAGAAACGAAATGCTAACATCCAAAATCTCATTTATGGTTATGGGAGATTTCATCAGCAGACACTCCTTCCCCGGTAGACGCATTGTTTTTCACTCAAAAAAGCATATGCTGCTCTAAATCAGTTGGAATATTTGTCTCTTTGCTAAAGCATGTTTGCATTTTAGTGGAGAAAACAACGAGACTTTTTCAAGTCTCACAAGTTATCCAGAACTACGTAGGTCTGAGTTCCTCATTGGAGGATACGTAGGAGCAAGAGCCTCGCTTTTGTCGACCACACCGCCTTTTGTCGCCATAACTCAAGAGCTGGTAGCCCGCGGAGACACCTTACGGTTATCCGCACCTCGTCATTCAGTGACCCCAAGTGTGATTGATGAGCAGAGGCCAATGTGGTCATCTGGCCTTTTCCGGAGATGTCAGCATTTTCCGATGGAGACTTTTCAAGTCTCACAAGTTATCCAGAACTACGTAGGTCTGAGTTCCTCATTGGAGGATACGTAGGAGCAAGAGCTTTGCTTTTGTCGGCCGCCCCATAATCTTTGTCATACTGACCCTGAGGTCATGTGACGCGCACCCCTTTTGTCATCCAGAGGCGGCGGGCCCGATGACAAGCAGAGACCAAGTTTGGTCATTCTGCACCCATGATACGCGGAGATACCTTACGGTTATCCGCACCCCTTTGCCATTCAGACACAGTCGTGTCCGATGGCACGCAGAGACCAAGTTTGGTCATTCTGCACCCATGATACGCGGAGATACCTTATGGTTATTCGCACCCCTTTTGTCATCCAGAGGCGGCGGGCCCGATGACAAGCAGAGACCAAGTTTGGTCATTCTGCACCCATGATACGCGGAGATACCTTACGGTTATCCGCACCCCTTTGCCATTCAGACACAGTCGTGTCCGATGGCACGCAGAGACCAAGTTTGGTCATTCTGCACCCATGATACGCGGAGATACCTTATGGTTATTCGCACCCCTTTTGTCATCCAGAGGCGGCGGGCCCGATGACAAGCAGAGACCAAGTTTGGTCATTCTGCACCCATGATACGCGGAGATACCTTATGGTTATTCGCACCCCTTTTGTCATCCAGAGGCGGCGGGCCCGATGACAAGCAGAGACCAAGTTTGGTCATTCTGCACCCATGATACGCGGAGATACCTTACGGTTATCCGCACCCCTTTGCCATTCAGACACAGTCGTGTCCGATGGCACGCAGAGACCAAGTTTGGTCATTCTGCACCCATGATACGCGGAGATACGTTACGGTTATCCGCACCCCTTTGCCATTCAGACACAGTCGTGTCCGATGGCACGCAGAGACCAAGTTTGGTCATTCTGCACCCATGATACGCGGAGATACCTTACGGTTATCCGCACCCCTTTGCCATTCAGACACAGTCGTGTCCGATGGCACGCAGAGACCAAGTTTGGTCATTCTGCACCCATGATACGCGGAGATACCTTACGGTTATCCGCACCCCTTTGCCATTCAGACACAGTTGTGTCCGATGGCACGCAGAGACCAAGTTTGGTCATTCTGCACCCATGATACGCGGAGATACCTTATGGTTATTCGCACCCCTTTTGTCATCCAGAGGCGGCGGGCCCGATGACAAGCAGAGACCAAGTTTGGTCATTCTGCACCCATGATACGCGGAGATACCTTACGGTTATCCGCACCCCTTTGCCATTCAGACACAGTCGTGTCCGATGACAAGCAGAGACCAAGTTTGGTCATTCTGCACCCATGATACGCGGAGATACCTTATGGTTATTCGCACCCCTTTTGTCATCCAGAGGCGGCGGGCCCGATGACAAGCAGAGACCAAGTTTGGTCATTCTGCACCCATGATACGCGGAGATACCTTATGGTTATTCGCACCCTTTTGTCATCCAGAGGCGGCGGGCCCGATGACAAGCAGAGACCAAGTTTGGTCATTCTGCACCCATGATACGCGGAGATACCTTATGGTTATTCGCACCCTTTTGTCATCCAGAGGCGGCGGGCCCGATGACAAGCAGAGACCAAGTTTGGTCATTCTGCACCCATGATACGCGGAGATACCTTACGGTTATCCGCACCCCTTTGCCATTCAGACACAGTCGTGTCCGATGGCACGCAGAGACCAAGTTTGGTCATTCTGCACCCATGATACGCGGAGATACCTTACGGTTATCCGCACCCCTTTGCCATTCAGACACAGTCGTGTCCGATGGCACGCAGAGACCAAGTTTGGTCATTCTGCACCCATGATACGCGGAGATACCTTACGGTTATCCGCACCCCTTTGCCATTCAGACACAGTCGTGTCCGATGGCACGCAGAGACCAAGTTTGGTCATTCTGCACCCATGATACGCGGAGATACCTTACGGTTATCCGCACCCCTTTGCCATTCAGACACAGTCGTGTCCGATGGCACGCAGAGACCAAGTTTGGTCATTCTGCACCCATGATACGCGGAGATACCTTACGGTTATCAGCACCCCTTTGCCATTCAGACACAGTCGTGTCCGATGGCACGCAGAGACCAAGTTTGGTCATTCTGCACCCATGATACGCGGAGATACCTTACGGTTATCCGCACCCCTTTGCCATTCAGACACAGTCGTGTCCGATGGCACGCAGAGACCAAGTTTGGTCATTCTGCACCCATGATACGCGGAGATACCTTATGGTTATTCGCACCCCTTTTGTCATCCAGAGGCGGCGGGCCCGATGACAAGCAGAGACCAAGTTTGGTCATTCTGCACCCATGATACGCGGAGATACCTTACGGTTATCCGCACCCCTTTGCCATTCAGACACAGTCGTGTCCGATGACAAGCAGAGACCAAGTTTGGTCATTCTGCACCCATGATACGCGGAGATACCTTATGGTTATTCGCACCCCTTTTGTCATCCAGAGGCGGCGGGCCCGATGACAAGCAGAGACCAAGTTTGGTCATTCTGCACCCATGATACGCGGAGATACCTTATGGTTATTCGCACCCTTTTGTCATCCAGAGGCGGCGGGCCCGATGACAAGCAGAGACCAAGTTTGGTCATTCTGCACCCATGATACGCGGAGATACCTTATGGTTATTCGCACCCTTTTGTCATCCAGAGGCGGCGGGCCCGATGACAAGCAGAGACCAAGTTTGGTCATTCTGCACCCATGATACGCGGAGATACCTTACGGTTATCCGCACCCCTTTGGCATTCAGACACAGTCGTGTCCGATGGCACGCAGAGACCAAGTTTGGTCATTCTGCACCCATGATACGCGGAGATACCTTACGGTTATCCGCACCCCTTTGCCATTCAGACACAGTCGTGTCCGATGGCACGCAGAGACCAAGTTTGGTCATTCTGCACCCATGATACGCGGAGATACCTTACGGTTATCCGCACCCCTTTGCCATTCAGACACAGTCGTGTCCGATGGCACGCAGAGACCAAGTTTGGTCATTCTGCACCCATGATACGCGGAGATACCTTATGGTTATTCGCACCCCTTTTGTCATCCAGAGGCGGCGGGCCCGATGACAAGCAGAGACCAAGTTTGGTCATTCTGCACCCATGATACGCGGAGATACCTTATGGTTATTCGCACCCCTTTTGTCATCCAGAGGCGGCGGGCCCGATGACAAGCAGAGACCAAGTTTGGTCATTCTGCACCCATGATACGCGGAGATACCTTACGGTTATCCGCACCCCTTTTCCATTCAGACACAGTCGTGTCCGATGGCACGCAGAGACCAAGTTTGGTCATTCTGCACCCATGATACGCGGAGATACCTTACGGTTATCCGCACCCCTTTGCCATTCAGACACAGTCGTGTCCGATGGCACGCAGAGACCAAGTTTGGTCATTCTGCACCCATGATACGCGGAGATACCTTATGGTTATTCGCACCCATTCTTTTGCTATCTGTAAGACAGAACGCTTGATAGCATGCAGGGGCTGACACAGTCTTCTGCACCTTTTGTTCCTCCGGGAACAACAAAGTCATTTACATGCGGAAATTTCATGGTCGCCCGCGACTCTCGTCAACCGAGAGGAGCAAAATTAGTGTCATACACTGATTTTCGGGGACCTTTGCTTGATGACATGTGACCATTCTTTGGTCCTTGTGAGATGCTTGGCATCCATCATTAGGCAATTTGTGAAATCCTAGGAACGACAAGTCACGGTCACCCGCGACTCTCGTCAACCGAGAAGAGCGAAATTAGTGTCATACACTGATTTTCGGGGACCTTTGCTTGATGACATGCGACCATTCTTTGGTCCTTGTGAGGTGCTTGACACCCATCATTAGGCAATTTGTGAAATTTTGGGAACAACAAGTCATTTGCATGTGGAGATTTTATGGTCACCCGCGACTCTCGTCAAATCGAGAGGGACGAAATTAGTGTCTTATCTTTACTTTTCTTTTATCTCCAATAAAAGAGAAGTAAAGAGGGGCAACTGTCATACCCTAATTTCGTCCGGGGATCTTTGCTTGATGACGTGCGACCATTCTTTGGTCCTCGTGAGGTGCTTGGCACCCATCATTAGGCAATTTGTGAAATTCCAGGACATGCCCAAAAAAACCAAAAAAAATATATTGATGCACAATCCGTAAGTTTCCGTGACACACCGGAAATCAAATGGAAGCATCGTTGCATAATTAAGTGAGGTTCCGTAACATTCCGTAAGTCAAAAAGGGGATGATTATGTAATCCGCAAGGTTCCGTAACATTACGGAAAGAAAACAAGTATCGTTACGAAATTCGTAAGTTTCCGTAACTTTACGAAAAAAGAATCACCAAAAAACAGCAGAGGGGGGTGTACTTAGTAAAAATGGGGGTGCAAATAGCACCCAGGCCCATTTGGGCCCTCCAGAAGATTCCTCCAGAAGGCGGTTGCTTCTGGAGGAAGCAACCCTGCTCGCCTGGGCGAGCTGAGCTCGCCTGGGCGAGCTGGGCGGCAACCACCTCCCCTATTTTGCTATAAATAGGGGAGGAAATGAAGAAGGAAGGGGTCCAGCCCCTTAGGCACTTCTCTCTCTTTCGAATTTGCTTGGAAAAATTGTTTCCGTGAAGAAAATCTAAGCCGAGGCGCTTCCGAAACGTTTCCGTAACGTTTTCCGTGAAGAATTTCGCAAAGGTTTTAACCGTTCTTCGACGTTCTTCATTCGTTCTTCATCGTTCTTCGATCTTCAACGGGTAAGTACCTCGAACCAAGCTTTTCGATTCATTCTATGCACCCATAGAGGTCCACATTGTGTTTCGTGCATTTTTATTCTCATTTTGTTTACTTTTTATACCCCCTGTTGACGTGCTTAAGCCATTTTACTTAAGTCATTTCTCGCTTAAACTAAAAATAAAATAAATTTCCACCGAACGTTTGAATTGTATTATCCATTAACTTCGGTTAAAATCAATTCCGACCGTTCGGTCGTGCCGTAACCACGTTGGAAATCAAAAAGAGGTAAAAAATAATATAATAATCAAAAAATATCTTTTTAGTAAAATAGAGCGGAAAATCAATCGGACGTTTTCTCTTTGGGATTTCTCATTCTTAATCGAATTGATTAATAACTAAAGTGAAACTAAGGCTAAAATCAACTCGCCTAGTCAAGCTCGTCCACAAAAATAGGCTTTTGAAGTTTGTCATTTCAATTTCCCACTAAGTAAAATGGATCATTTTTAAGGTCCAACGCCTTAAAATGATCGCTACTTAAGTAAAAAAGAATCGCTTGATAAGAAAGAACTACGTAGGTCTGAGTTCCTCATTGAGGATACGTAGGAGCAAAAGCCCCGCTTTTGTCGACCACCCCAAGAGATCGTTAATGGTCCAATGCCTTAACGTTTCTCTCCTTTCAAAAACAAGAGATCGTTAATGGTCCAACGCCTTAACGTTTCTCCCCTTTCAAAATCAAAAGACCGTTTAATGGTTCAACACCTTAAATGACCTTTTGTTCAATGAAAACATATTTTGCAAAAAAGACAAAAACAACTTAACCAAGCACTTTGTTCCGAAAGAACTACGTAGGTCTGATTTCCTCATTGCAAATTGAGGAATACGTAGGAGCAAAGGGAAACACCCTTGTCGACCACAAAAAAGAAAAAAATATATAAAAAGGGTATAAAGGATATAAAAACATAAAAGGGAACATAAAAAATCAAAGTCATGTTTGCACATTCGATTAAAGGCTGCCGTCCCTTGGGACGGGCGTGTGGGGTGCTAATACCTTCCCCGTGCGTAAATACAACTCCCGAACCTTTCAACTTAAAAGTTCGTAGATCGCGTCTTTTCCGGTTTTTCCGACGTTTTCCTCAAATAAACGTTGGTGGCGACTCCGCGCGTATTCCTTTCGTGGAACACGCATCCCGCGAGTCTCGCGTCGCCCTCCCGCCGAAGGGTAGGTTGCGACAGATATGTCAGAGGGAATGTTGACAATGAATTCCCTGACTAGGCCTTCATAACAGTCTCCCAACTTGGTGACTGTCTTCAGTAGTCCAGCATCCTTGATGAGGTCCATGGTCTCCTTGCAATCCAAGGCATCTCTTCCCAGTTCTCTTTCAACCGCAAGTCTGCGTTGATACACATATTTCCACTTTTCAACATTGCCAATGGAGTGGAAAGAGATGTTGTCCAATGGTGCATCAGGGACATTACCAGGCACCTTTCTTCCAGATTTCTTGGCCCTCTTAGATGTCGAGACATCTAGTTCGACATCATCATCAGAATCGGATGAGGAAATTTCTTTCCTTTTCTTGGAGGGGATAGCAACCTTGCTTCTTCTGGATGTGGCAGGAGTGATTGGAGTACTCTTCTTCTGTGCCATAGTCTTGATTCGTCCAGACCTCTTAAGGGGGGTTTTTCCCTTTCTGTTTTGAAGTCTTTCCGCAATGCCAGGTGCCAACCTGTTGGCAATGGGTTCTTCATCAGATTCGACTTCTTCCAGGTCAATGAGGTCACCTGGAGCAGTTTCTGGTGCCCGTGGTGCAGGAGTCTCCTCTGAGGCTTGATCCTCTTCTTCTGTTGATTCCTCTTCACTGGGTGAAGGGAGGGCTTCAGCATTTGGAGCGGAGGATGTTGGAACATCTTTCTCAGCATCAGACACGGAAACACTTGGGGTGGAAGATGTTGGAACATCTTTCTCAGCATCAGGCACAGAAGCATCTTTCAGAATGCTACTCACAATACTGCGTATTTTCTTGTCCATCTCCGTGTCTACTTCCCTAGGACTTGTTGCAAGGCTAGGGTTTTCAGCAATCTTCACTCCCTGTTGTCTTCTGGGAACCAGTTTCTCAGGGACAGAAGCTTGACCAGGAATTATTTGTATGGGTTGGATGTTGAATTCTGGTTGTTCCTGGTGCGGAGATGATGGTACAGCGGGTGAACCAGAAGCTGAAGTTTCTTTTGGTGAGGAAGCCATGGAAAAACAGAGCGTTTGGAATGATTTCGTAAATCTCAGAAAACTATTGGGAAATGCTGGTAAAAACACGAATGCCAAGCAGATATAAATTTGAATGAAGAATGTAGAGGGGCGTGTGAAGCAACGGTCGAATTTGCTTTGTGGTGAACGTGCTATTAATGTTAAGTGATTCGTTTGGGCACGTTCAGATTGCAGTAGCTGCTATAATTCCTCTAGCAGACAAATGCCCAGCTTGCCCCTCAGTTTTTCAAACTGATTTGCATCCAAAGCCTTTGTGAAAATATCTACTATTTGTTCCTCAGTGTCAACATGCTTCAGTGTGATCACTTTATCATCAACAAGATCTCTGATATAGTGATGTCTAATGTCAATGTGCTTGGTTCTGCTGTGTTGAACAGGATTTTTAGAAATATTGATAGCACTCATGTTGTCACAGTACAATGTCATGACATCTTGTTCGACATTGTACTCCTTCAGCATCTGCTTCATCCAAACTAGTTGTGAACAGCTGCTTCCTGCTGCAATATACTCGGCTTCTGCAGTAGATAGGGACACACAGTTCTGCTTCTTGCTGAACCATGAAATAAGGTTGTTTCCCAAATAGAAGCATCCACCAGAAGTGCTTTTTCTGTCATCTGCACTTCCAGCCCAATCAGCATCACAATACCCAACCAGCATTGAATCTGAACAATGACAGTACATAATCCCATAGTCACTGGTGCCATTTACATATTTCAGAATTCTCTTTACTTGAGTCAAGTGACTTATCTTAGGATTGGCTTGATATCTTGCACAAACACCTACTGCATAGGTGATGTCGGGTCTGCTAGCTGTTAAATATAGTAAGCTCCCTATCATGCTTCTGTACAGACTTTGATCAACACTGGTACCAGCTTCATCTTTTGTCAGCTTCAAGTGAGTAGGTGCAGGTGTTCTTTTATGGCTGGCATTCTCCATTCCAAACTTCTTGACAATGTTCTTTGCATACTTGCTCTGTGAGAGGAATATGGAGTCTTCCATCTGCTTCACTTGGAGTCCCAGAAAATAAGTCAGCTCTCCAACAAGACTCATCTCAAATTCAGATTGCATCTGTTGAACAAAATGTCGAAGCATCTCATTCGACATCCCTCCAAACACAATGTCATCAACATATATCTGTGCAATCATCAAGTTTTCAGCATCTTGTTTGACAAAGAGAGTCTTGTCAATTCCTCCCTTCCTATACCCTTGCTGAGTAAGGAACTCTGTTAGCCTTTCATACCAAGCTCTTGGAGCTTGCTTCAATCCATAGAGAGCCTTCTTGAGCCTGTATACATGATCTGGATGAGTTGGATCTACAAATCCCTTTGGCTGCTCCACATAGACTTCTTCATGCATAGCATTGATCCAGAACTCATCAGTCAGTGCCTCTTTCACATTCTTGGGCTCAATTCTGGAGACAAAGCATGAGTTGGAGACAATTTCAGTCTCCCTTGATCTTGTAGTGACTCCTCTGTTTGGATCCCCTATAATCAGCTCCTTGGGGTGCATCTTCTGGATTCTAATGGAGGGTCTCTTGTCAGGTTGGTTGATGTTTGAATCATCTGTAGCAGAATCAGAGTTTTCTGCATTTTCTCCACTTTTAGCTGCATCTGCTACATTGTCTCCCGATGTTCTGACATCTTCTTCGACATCCTTCTTTCTTGCTGGAGTTAGATCATCAACAACCACATTGATGGATTCCATCACAGTTCGGGTTCTGGAATTGAATACTCTATATGCTCTGCTATTTGTAGAGTATCCCAGGAATATTCCTGCATCACTCTTGGGATCCATCTTTCTCCTTTGCTCTCTATCTGCCAAGATGTAACATGGACTTCCAAAGATGTGGAAGTGCTTGCCAGTTGGCTTCCTCTCTTTCCAGATTTCATACAGAGTGGTTGGAGTCCCTCTTCTAAGTGTGACTCTGTTGTGGATGTAGCATGCTGTGTTCATGGCTTCAGCCCAGAGATTATAGGGAAGTTCTTTGGCATGAAGCATGACCCTAGCAGCCTCTTGCAAAGTCCTGTTTTTCCTCTCAACTATCCCATTCTGTTGTGGTGTAATGGCTGCAGAGAACTCATGAGTGATGCCTTCAGATGTGCAGAATTCAGTGAACCTGCTGTTTTCAAATTCTCTGCCATGGTCACTCCTGATTCTCTTGATGACACAGTCTTTTTCTCTTTGAAGTCTTAGACTCAACTCTTTGAATACTTCAAAGGTTTCTGATTTCTCTCTGATAAAGTTGACCCAGGTAAATCTGGAGAAATCATCCACAACAACATAGGCATACCTCTTTCCTCCAAGGCTTTCAACCTGCATAGGCCCCATCAAATCCATGTGAAGTAGTTCCAGCACCCTGGAAGTGGTCTGATGTTGAAGCTTCTGGTGGGACATCTTGACTTGCTTTCCAATCTGACATTCACCACAGATTCTGCCTTCTTCTATTTTCAGATTGGGAATGCCTCTAACAGCACCTTTGTCAATGATTTTCTTCATGCCTCTTAAGTGCAGATGTCCAAATCTTTGATGCCATATTCTGACTTCATCTTCTTTGGAGGATAGACATGTGGAGGAGTAGCTGGTTTCTTGGGGTGTCCATAGGTAACAATTGTCCTTTGATCTGCTGCCCTTCATTAGAACTTCACTCTTCTCATTTGTCACCAAGCATTCTGACTTTGTGAAGTTTACATTGAATCCTTCATCACACAGCTGACTGATGCTGATCAAGTTTGCAGTCAGTCCCTTCACCAGCAGTACTTTGTTCAGACTAGGAAGTCCATCATGAACTAGCTTTCCCATTCCAATGATCTTTCCTTTAGAGCCATCTCCAAATGTCACATAACTAGTGGAGCAGGGCTCAATGTTCAGCAGGAATTCTTTGACTCCTGTCATGTGTCTGGAACAGCCGCTATCTAGGTACCAATCTTCCTTAGCTGATGCTCTAAGTGAAGTATGAACAACAAGACTGACAGCCTTGTGTTTTGGAACTCACATCATCTTCTTTCTGCTGTTGCTACTTTGAGTTCCATGATGTGGATGGCCATGTAGATGATAGCAAAAGGGCTTTATGTGACCATACTTGCCACAGTAGTGACACCTCCACTTCTTTCTTTTGCTCTTTTTCTGCTGCGTTCCATGATGTCGAGACCGATGTTGTGACATCGTGGCTCCCGTGCTGTTTTTGGCAGGAACAAATTCTGTCATGGTTATTCTGCCAGCAGATTTATGATTAAGCCCAAGTCCTCTCTGGTCTCCAACATTCTTCCCAAGCTGTAGCACCTCATCAAGCATATCTGAGCCTTTATTCAACATCTTTATTGATTTGGTCAAGTTTTCCAGTTTAGAGTTCAGAAAACCGACTTCTCCTTTGAGCTCAGAGATCTCCTCTTTATGTGCCTCCTTCTCAGCCTCCAGATCTGCAATGACCTTCTTCAGTTGTGCTTCTTGCTGAAGAATCTTCTCACTTTTGATGCATAGTTCTCTATAGGATGTAGCAAGCTCATCAAAAGTGATTTCACTGTCTGTATCACTTGAATCTTCAGCAGATTCAAATCTCCCAGTGAGTGCATTCACATCTCTGTCAGACTCACTTTCTTGTTCACTCTCTGTATCAGAACGACATACAGAAAGTCCTTTCCTCTGCTTCTTGAGATGAGTGGGACATTCAGCTATGATGTGTCCATAGCCTTCACACCCATGACATTGAATTCCTTTGCTGTGACTGGGCTTTACATCTGACCTTTTCTGGTATTTGCTGCCTTTCCTGATGTCGAAAGGGATGTTCTGGACATGTGGCTTCTGCCTCCTGTCCATTCTGTTCATCACTTTGTTGAACTGTTTTCCAAGGAGCACAACTGCATTAGTCAGACCTTCATCAGTATCCAGGTCATACTCACCTTCTTCTCCTTCATCATTTGACACGAACGCCAGATTCTTGCTCTTCTTTTCAGCCCTATCTGAGAGTCCTAGCTCAAAGGTTTGAAGGGAACCAATGAGTTCATCCACTCTCATGTTGCAAATGTCTTGGGCCTCCTCTATTGCAGTGACTTTCATGTCAAATCTCTTAGGCAAGGATCTGAGGATCTTTCTCACCAGCTTTTCATCTGTCATCTTCTCTCCCAAGGCAGTGCAAGCATTGGCAATTTCAAGAATGTTCATGTGGAAGTCATGAATGTATTCTTCCTCCTTCATCTTCAGATTTTCGAATTTTGTGGCCAATAGTTGCAATCTGGACATCTTCACTTTGGAGGTTCCTTCATGAGTGATTTTTAGGATCTCCCAAGCATCCTTGGCCACTGTACATGTGTTGATCAGTCTGAAGATATTCTTGTCAACTCCATTGAATAGAGCATTCAAAGCTTTGGAGTTTCCAAGTGCCAATTCGTCTTCTTCTTTAGTCCAGTCTTCTTCTGGCTTCAATTCATCAGTGGGCTTTCCTTCTGTGTCCAGCATCTTGGGATGTTCCCAGCCTTTGATGACAGCTTTCCAGGTTCTGCTATCCAGTGATTTGAGGAAGGCCACCATCCTTGCTTTCCAGTATTCATAGTTGGTTCCATCTAGGATTGGTGGTCTGTTCACTGGTCCTCCTTCTTTCTCCATGTTCATCAGAATTTATCTCCCTAGATCTCACTCTGTGATTTCGAGTGTTGGCTCTGATACCAATTGAAATTATGATACCAGGGGACAGATGTCGTACCGGATGTCACGACATCACGCTTCAGAACATGCAGATTATATGTGTCCGTATGAACAGATTAAACAAGTAAATAACACAAGAGAATTGTTAACCCAGTTCGGTGCAACCTCACCTACATCTGGGGGCTACCAAGCCAGGGAGGAAATCCACTCTCAATAGTGTTAGTTCAAGGTCTAACAGCCCCTGTTTACAACCTTCTCACCTAACCACTACCCGTGCGATCTCTACCTAAGAGCCACTCTTAGATATGAGAACCTCCGCTCACTCCCTCTCACTCACACTCCCGTGTTTACAATTAAGTCAAAGACACACCAGAGATCAACTCTGAACAAAAGAGATCAACTCTACACACTAGAGATCAACTCTACACACACAGGTCCAACACTTGATGCTAGGGTACCATCAAGGTGGCTCACAAAACACTCAAGTCCCAAAACTCACAAAATAACTCTTCGATCCCGGACTTGGTACCGAACTCGTGCAGCCTCCATGTTTTTATAGCAATTTGCGTTTCTGGGCTGCAACGGCTTGTGCTGGATGAGATCTATCTTCTTCTGCAAAAAATCTGCAGTTAGAGAACTAAAAGATAACTTTTGATCTTTTAGTTTGAATCTTTAATCTTTAATCTTTAATCCCTGAACGAACTCTTCTACTTTGAAATTCGAACTTTAATGATCTTTTAATTCGTTCCTAAAGATAGATCTTCTAATCTCTTGCTAACTGCACAATAATCTGTTAAAGATATAACAGATTTATATGTCCAGTATTTTCGGGCCGGATGTCAGGACATCGTGTCCGACATCGTGGATCCTGCAGCTTCACTTCTGCACTTGACTTTTATCTTGCATTGTACAACAACTCCAGTATTCTCGGGCAGGATGTCAGGACATTGTATCCGACATCGTGGATCCTGCAACTTCACTTCTGCACTTGACTTTTATCTTGCATTGTACAGCAACTCCAGTATTCTCGGGCAGGATGTCAGGACATTGTATCCGACATCGTGGATCCTGCAACTTCAATTCTTCATTTGACATTTTATCTTGCCTTGTGCATTGTGCAGCCCGATCTCATTCCTTGACATAACGTTGGACATCATGTGCAGCAACTCCAGCTTTCCTTCATTGTCTAAGTGCTTATGTTTTAACAAAATCTTAGCCAATCTTTTAAAGCTCAGTAGAGCTAAACACTAACAATACGGATAACCACTCGGGTATTTCCTTCGTCAGCGTGACTCAAAAGTCAATATGACAGATCTTGTGAGCGCGGAAGATGACGTAAATCTCCGAGTGTCAACGGGATTGTCGGCCGCGATTGACGAAGGGCGCAGAAGACGACATTAGTCTCTGCGTGCTATCAGGCTTTTCATCTTACAGAGAGCAAAAGTTTATACGGATAACCACTCGGGTATTTCCGCCCGTCAGCGTGACTCAAAAGACAGTATGACAGATCTTGTGGGCGCGGAAGATGACGTATATCTCCGCGTGTCAACGGGTTAGTCAGCCGCGATTGACGAAGGGCGTAGAAGGCGACATTAGTCTTTGCGTGTTATCAGGCTTTTCGTCTTACAGACAGCAAAAAGTTTATACGGATAACCACTCGGGTATTTCCGCCCGTCAGCGTGACTCAAAAGTCAGTATGACAGATCTTGTGAGCGCGGAAGATGACGTAAATCACCGCGTGTAAATGGGCTTGTCAGCCGCAATTGACGAAGGGCGCAGAAGACGACATTAGTCTCTGCGTGCTATCAGGCTTTTCATCTTACAGACAGCAAAAAGTTTATACGGATAACCACTCGGGTATTTCCGTTCATCAGCGTGACTCAAAAGTCAGTATGACAGATCTTGTGAGCGCGGAAGATGACGTAAATCACCGCGTGTAAACGGGCTTGTCGGCCGCAATTGACGAAGGGTGCAGAAGACGACGTTAGTCTCTGCGTGCTATCAAGCTTTTCGTCTTACAGATAGCAAAAAGTTTATACGGATAACCACTCGGGTATTTCCGCCCGTCAGCGTGACTCAAAAGTCAGTATGACAGATCTTGTGAGCGCGGAAGATGACGTACATCTCCGCATGTCAACGGGCTTGTCGGACGCGATTGACGAAGGTCGCAGAAGACGATGTTAGTCTCTAAGTGCTATCAGGCTTTTCATCTTACGGACAGCAAAAAGTTTATACGGATAACCACTCGGGTATTTCCGCCCGTCAGCGTGACTCAAAAGTCAGTATGACAGATCTTGTGAGCGCGGAAGATGACGTAAATCTCCACGTGTCAACGGGTTTGTCAGCCGCGATTGACGAATGGCGCAGAAGACGACATTAATCTTTGCGTGTGATCAGGCTTTTCGTCTTACAGACAACTAAAAGTTTATACGGATAACCACTCGGGTATTTCCGTTCGTCAGCGTGACTCAAAAGTCAGTATGACAGATCTTGTGAGCGTGGAAGATGACGTAAATCACCGCGTGTAAACGGGCTTGTCGGCCGCAATTGACGAAGGGTGCAGAAGACGACGTTAGTCTCTGCGTGCTATCAAGCATTTCGTCTTACAGACAGCAAAAAGTTTATACGGATAACCACTCGGGTATTTCCGCCCGTCAGCGTGACTCAAAAGTCAGTATGACAGATCTTGTGAGCGCGGAAGATGACGTAAATCACCGCGTGTAAACGGGCTTGTCGGCCGCGATTGACGAATGGCGCAGAAGACGACGTTAGTCTCTGCAAGCAATCAGGCTTTTCGGCTTACAGCAACAAAAAGTTTATACGGATAACCACTCAGGTATTTCCACCCGTCAGCGTGACTCAAAAGTCAGTATGACAGATCTTGTGAGCGCGGAAGATGACGTAAATCTCCGCGTGAAAACGGGCTTGTCGGCCGCGATTGAAGAAGTGCGCAGAAGACGACATTAGTCTCTGCGTGCTATCAGGCTTTTCATCTTACAGACAGCAAAAAGTTTATACGGATAACCACTCGGGTATTTCCGCCCGTCAGAGTTACTCAAAAGTCAGTATGACAGATCTTGTGGGCGCGGAAGATGACGTAAATCTCCGCGTGTCAACGGGTTAGTCAGCATGATTGACGAAGGGCGCAGAAGACGACATTAGTCTTTGCGTGTTATCAGGCTTTTCGTCTTACAGACAGCAAAAAGTTTATACGGATAACCACTCGGGTATTTCCGCCCGTCAGCGTGACTCAAAAGTCAGTATGACAGATCTTGTGAGCGCGGAAGATGACGTAAATCACCGCGTGTAAACGGGCTTGTCAGCCGCAATTGACGAAGGGCGCAGAAGACGACATTAGTCTCTGCGTGCTATCAGGCTTTTCATCTTACAGACAGCAAAAGGTTTATACGGATAACCACTCTGGTATTTCCGCCCGTCAGCGTGACTCAAAAGTCAGTATGACAGATGTTGTGAGCGCGGAAGATGACGTAAATCTCCGTATGTCAACGGGCTTGTCGGACGCGATTGACGAAGGTCACAGAAGACGACGTTAGTCTCTACGTGCTATCAGGCTTTTCGTCTTACAGACAACAAAAAGTTTATACGGATAACCACTCGGGTATTTCCGCCCGTCAGTGTGACTCAAAAGTCAGTATGACAGATCTTGTGAGCGCGGAAGATGACGTAAATCACCGCGTGTAAACGGACTTGTCGGCCGCGATTGACGAAGGGCGCAGAAGACGACGTTAGTCTCTGCGTGCTATTAGGCTTTTCGTCTTACAGACAGCAAAATGTTTATACGGATAACCACTCGGGTATTTCCGCCCGTCAGTGTGACTCAAAAGTCAGTATGACAGATCTTGTGAGCGCGGAAGATGACGTAAATCACCGCGTGTAAACGGACTTGTCGGCCGCGATTGACGAAGGGCGCAGAAGACGACGTTAGTCTCTGCGTGCTATTAGGTTTTTCGTCTTACAGACAGCAAAATGTTTATACGGATAACCACTCGGGTATTTCCGCCCGTCAGCGTGACTCAAAAGTCAATATGAATGATCTTGTGAGCGCGGAAGATGACGTAAATCTCCGCGTGTCAACGGGATTGTCGGCCGCGATTGACGAAGGGCGCAGAAGACGACATTAGTCTCTGCGTGCTATCAGGCTTTTCATCTTACAGACAGCAAAAAGTTTATACGGATAACCACTCGGGTATTTCCGCCCGTCAGAGTTACTCAAAAGGCAGTATGACAGATCTTGTGGGCGCGGAAGATGACGTAAATCTCCGCGTGTCAACGGGTTAGTCAGCCGCGATTGACGAAGGGCGCAGAAGACGACATTAGTCTTTGCGTGTTATCAGGCTTTTCGTCTTACAGACAGCAAAAAGTTTATACGGATAACCACTCGGGTATTTCCGCCCGTCAGCGTGACTCAAAAGTCAGTATGACAGATCTTGTGAGCGCGGAAGATGACGTAAATCTCCGTATGTCAACGGGCTTGTCGGACGCGATTGACGAAGGTCACAGAAGACGACGTTAGTCTCTACGTGCTATCAGGCTTTTCGTCTTACAGACAACAAAAAGTTTATACGGATAACCACTCGGGTATTTCCGCCCGTCAGTGTGACTCAAAAGTCAGTATGACAGATCTTGTGAGCGCGGAGGATGACGTAAATCTCCGCATGTCAACGGGCATGTCGGACGCGATTGACGAAGGTCGCAGAAGACGACGTTAGTCTTTACGTGCTATCAGGCTTTTCGTTTTACAGACAGCAAAAAGTTTATACGGATAACCACTCGGGTATTTCCGCCCGTCAGCGTGACTCAAAAGTCAATATGACAGATCTTGTGAGCGCAGAAGATGACGTAAATCTCCGCGTGTCAACGGGATTGTCGGCCGCGATTGACGAAGGGCGCAGAAGACCACATTAGTCTCTACGTGCTATCAGGCTATTCATCTTACAGACAGCAAAAAGTTTATACGGATAACCACTCGGGTATTTCCGCCCGTCAGCGTGACTCAAAAGTCAGTTTGATAGATCTTATGAGCGCAGAAGATGACGTAAATCTCCGCGTGTCAACGGGTTTGTCAGCCGCGATGGACGAAGGGCGCAGAAGACGACATTAGTTTTTGCATGTTATAAGGCTTTTCGTCTTACAGACAACAAAAAGTTTATACGGATAACCACTCGGGTCTTTCCGCCCGTCAGCGTGACTCAAAAGTCAGTATGACAGATCTTGTGAGCGCGGAAGATGACGTAAATCTCCGCGTGTCAACGGGTTTGTCAGCCGCGATTGACGAAGGGCGCAGAAGACGACATTAGTCTTTGCGTGTTATCAGGCTTTTCGTCTTACAGACAGCAAAAAGTTTATACGGATAACCACTCGGGTATTTCCGCCCATCAGCGTGACTCAAAAGTCAGTATGACAGATCTTGTGAGCGTGGAAGATGATGTAAATCTCCGCGTGTCCACGGGCTTGTCGGCCGCGATTGACAAAGGGCGCAGAAGACGACATTAGTCTATGCGTGCTATCAAGCTTTTCGTCTTACAGACAGCAAAAAGTTTATACGGATAACCACTCGGGTATTTCCGCCCGTCAGCGTGACTCAAAAGTCAATATGACAGATCTTGTGAGCGCGGAAGATGACGTAAATCTCCGCGTGTCAACGGGCTTGTCGGCCGCGATTGACGAATGGCGCAGAAGACGACGTTAGTCTCTGCGTGCTATCAGGCTTTTCATCTTACAGCAACAAAAAGTTTATACGGATAACAACTCAGGTATTTCCGCCCGTCAACGTGACTGAAAAGTCAGTATGACAGATCTTGTGAGCGTGGAAGATGACGTAAATCTCCGCGAGTCAACGGGCTTGTCGGTCGCGATTGACGAAGGGCGCAGAAGACAACATTAGTCAATGCGTGCTATCAGGCTTTTCATCTTACAGACAGCAAAAAGTTTATACGGATAACCACTCGGGTATTTCCGACCGTCAGCGTGACTCAAAAGTCAGTATGACAGATCTTGTGAGCGCGGAAGATGACGTAAATCTCCGCATGTCAACGGTATGGTCGGACGCGATTGACGAAGGTCGCAGAAGACGAAGTTAGTCTCCACGTGCTATCAGGCTTTTCGTCTTATAGACAACAAAAAGTTTATACGGATAACCACTCGGGTCTTTCCGCCCGTCAGCGTGACTCAAAAGTCAGTATGACAGATCTTGTGAGCGCGGAAGATGACGTAAATCTCCGCGTGTCAACGGGCTTGTCGGCCGCGATTGACGAAGGCCGCAGAAGACGAAGTTAGTCTCTGTGTGCTATCAGGCTTTTCGTCTTACAGACAGCAAAAAGTTTATACGGATAACCAGTCGGGTATTTCCGCCCGTCAGCGTGACTCAAAAGTCAGTATGACAGATCTTGTGAGCGCGGAAGATGACGTTAATCTCCGCGTGTCAACGGGTTTGTCAGCCGCGATTGACGAAGGGCGCAGAAGACGACATTAGTCTTTGCGTGTTATCAGGCTTTTCGTCTTACAGACAGCAAAAAGTTTATACGGATAACCACTCGGGTATTTCCGCCCGTCAGCGTGACTCAAAAGTCAATATGACAGATCTTGTGAGCGCGGAAGATGACGTAAATCTCCGCGTGTCAACGGGCTTGTCGGCCGCGATTGACAAATGGCGCAGAAGACGACGTTAGTCTCTGCGTGCTATCAGGCTTTTCGTCTTACAGCAACAAAAAGTTTATACGGATAACCACTCAGGTATTTCCGCCCGTCAGCGTGACTGAAAAGTCAGTATGACAGATCTTGTGAGCGTGGAAGATGATGTTAGACAAGTGGCCTCAGATATCTTAAGAAGGGGGGTTGAATTAAGATATTGCAAACTGTTTCCCCTAATTAAAAATCTATTTCACTTTTTACACAAGTTATGAATTCCCTTAATGACAATCTTCTTAAATGTTAATTCAAATGAAGCAACTTGAATATGAATATGAAGCAATAATAAATAAAGGAGATTAAGGGAAGAGAAAATGCAAACTCAGTTTTATACTGGTTCGGCCACACCCTTGTGCCTACGTCCAGTCCCCAAGCAACCCGCTTGAGAGTTCCACTATCTTGTAAATTCCTTTTACAAGTTCTAAACACACAAGGACAATCCTTCCTTTGTGTTTAGAGATCCTTTACAACAAGAGACTCACAGTCTCTTAATCCCTTAGAGAATGAGAAGAAGAAGAGGAACAAATCTCTCTAGAAAGAGATGGATTTTACAGATTGAGCACTCAAATAATTCCTTAATAAATTGCAATTGAATTGGCCAAGGAATTCTTAAGAGGATAAAATGAAATTGCTCTTTGAGAGGATAAACACTTTGTTGTACTGAAAATCTCTGAGCAATTTCGTGTTTAAGTCACATATATATAGACCATTGGTGGTCATGAGTAAAGCCTTTGAAAAGTTGTGACTCTTGAAATTATTTTTCTGAAATTCCTGTCTGGTAATCGATTACAGTAATTGTGTAATCGATTACAGCTTTTAAAATTTGAATTAAAACGTTTACTAACTGCTGGTAATCGATTACCAAAATTGTGTAATCGATTACACAGTCTAAAATTTCGAATTCAAATTTTTATAGCTGTTATAAAACGTATTTGGCCACTGGTAATCGATTACATCCTCTGGTAATCGATTACCAGAGAGTAAAACCTTTGAAAAACACTTTTTATTTTAAATCACTTGGCCAAACCTTTGCTAATTCAATTAGGAATTCCCTTCCTAATATTCTAGTGATCATCTTGATGTTGTGACTTGTAATCTTGAAGTATTGTCTTGAATTTTAATCTTGAAAAGCCCATTTGCATCAATTGCAACACATCATCATGATCATCATCAAAACATCAAAGCCAATTGCATCTACAATCTCCCCCTTTTTGATGATGACAATACAATACCTGAAATCAAGATTCAAGCAAACAACAAACAATTGTATATAGATAAAATGTGTATTCGTTTACTCCCCCTATTTTTCGGAATACATGATCACTTGATTTCTAAGTTTGTTAAGCAACCTTTTCTCCCCCTTTGGCAACATCAAAAAGCCAAAGAACTCGGAAATCAACACAGATATAACAGTGGAGTTGCAAGATATAAATATCAGAGTATTAAACACAATAAGCAAAACTCACAAACAAGAAATAATCAAACCAGAATCCAAATAACTGAAAATGTCAACAACCACAAAACATCCAAGACTGAAATTTAAAAAACCACAAGATAAATAAGCAAAGTACTTAGCATAATAATGTAAATTCTAAGAAACTAAAAGCCAAAATACACGGCTTATAAAAGATAAATAATCATAATCCTAAAATCTAAGAAGACGGAGGTGGTGGTGGAAGATCGAAACTCTGACAAATGTATCCGACATCCTCTTCAAGCTGTGTAAGACGAATGTCCATACCGGCAAAGCGTGAATCTAACGAGTCGAAGCGGTCACCAACATACGAACGAAGACCCCGTAATTCGGAGAGGACTTCATTCATGAGTGCGGAATCCTCACGTTGAGGAGGAGGTGAAGGAGTACGTTCATCTTGAGGAGGGAGTGCATCCTTCTTCAGCCATTGTCCATTCCGATCTTTACGATACCCAAAGGAGGTCACTGCTCCAGCACCAATTGCAAAGGAACGCTTGACTTGAACAAAGGGTTCATCATCAAGCGGAATTTGAAAATGACGCAAAAACAGAGTAATCAAATGTGGATAAGGAAGAGGTGCATTGGCCCGTAATGCCTTATGCATTCGGTACCGAACCAAATGGGCCCAGTCGATCTGACGACCGGTTAAAAAAGCCCACATAAGAATCAAATCCTCCTCAGAGGCTTGTGCTAAATTTGAAGACCGAGGAAGCAAAATTCTAACAATGATATAATGCATGATGCGATTATCAAAAGTTAATGACCCGGCCAACAATCTACCGGTCATTTCAGCTTGATCATTGCAGACCATGCGACGAGCATCATGACTCGAATAATCGAATTTCCAGTCATCAACAATGGTGCCCTCAAAAGGTGCACCTTGACTGGGTAAATGAGTCAAAGAAAAGAAAAGTGATTGATCAATGACCATAGAAGTACCATGCACCTCAGACATAATAATACCATCCTGAATTTTTAAATTGCAGTAGAAGACCTTTACAAGTTCAGGATAATATGGCAATTTAAATGACATGAAAT
Source organism: Glycine soja (assembly GCF_004193775.1). Classification (NCBI taxonomy): domain Eukaryota; kingdom Viridiplantae; phylum Streptophyta; class Magnoliopsida; order Fabales; family Fabaceae; genus Glycine; species Glycine soja. Next base: position 15,474,258 of record NC_041015.1, read on the forward strand.
CAACAAGACCAGAATTTTGAAACACTTGATAGCTGTCATACCCTAATTTCGTCCGGGGACCTTTGCTCGATGACGTGCGACCATTCTTTGGTCCTCGTGAGGTGCTTGGCACCCATCATTAGGCAATTTGTGAAATTCCAGGACATGCCGAAAAACCAAAAAAATATTGATGCACAATCCTTAAGTTTCCGTGACACACCGGAAATCAAATGGAAGCATCGTTGCATAATTAAGTGAGGTTCCGTAACATTCCGTAAGTCAAAAAGAGGATGATTATGTAATCCGCAAGGTTTCGTAACATTACGGAAAAAAAACAAGTATCGTTACGAAATTCGTAAGTTTCCGTAACTTTACGAAAAAAGAATCACCAAAAAAATAGCAGAGGGGGGTGTACTTAGTAAAAATGGGGGTGCAAATAGCACCCAGGCCCACTTGGGCCCTCCAGAAGATTCCTCCAGAAGGCGGTTGCTTCTGGAGGAAGCAACCCTGCTCGCCTGGGCGAGCTGAGCTCGCCTGGGCGAGCTGGGCGGCAACCACCTCCCCTATTTTGCTATAAATAGGGGAGGAATGCAAGAAGAAAAGGGTCCAGCCCCTTAGGCACTTCTCTCTCTTTCGAATTTGCTTGGAAAAATAGTTTCCGTGAAGAAAATCTAAGCCGAGGCGCTTCCGAAACGTTTCCGTAACGTTTTCCGTGAGGAATCTCGCAAAGGTTTCAACCGTTCTTCGACGTTCTTCATTCGTTCTTCATCGTTCTTCGATCTTCAACGGGTAAGTACCTCGAACCAAGCTTTTCAATTCATTCTATGTACCCGTAGTGGTCCACATTGTGTTTCGTGCATTTTTATTCTCGTTTTGTTTACTTTTTATACCCCCTCTTGACGTGCTTAAGCCGTTTTACTTAAGTCATTTCTCGCTTAACTTAAAAATAAAATAAATTTCCACCGAACGTTTGAATTATATTATCCATTAACTTCGGTTAAGATAAATTCCGACCGTTCGGTCGTGCTGTAACCACGTTGGAAATCAAAAAGAGGTAAAAAATAATATAATAATCAAAAAGAAAACATCTTTTAGTAAAATAAAGCGGAAAATCAATCGGACGTTTTCTCTTTGGGATTTCTCATTCTTAATCGAATTGATTAATAACTAAAGTGAAACTAAGGCTAAAATCAACTCGCCTAGTCAAGCTCGTCCACAAAAATAGGCTTTTGAAGTTCGTCATTTCATTTTCTCACTAAGTAAAAATGGATCATTTTTAAGGTCCAACGCCTTAAAATGATCACCTCTTAAAGTAAAAAAGAATCATTTGATAAGAAAGAACTACGTAGGTCTGAGTTCCTCATTGAGGATACGTAGGAGCAAAAGCCCCGCTTTTGTCGACCACCCCAAGAGATCGTTAATGGTCCAATGCCTTAACGTTTCTCTCCTTTCAAAAACAAGAGATCGTTAATGGTCCAACGCCTTAACGTTTCTCCCCTTTCAAAATCAAAAGACCATTTAATGGTTCAACACCTTAAATGACCTTTTGTTAAAAAAAAAACATATTTTGCAAAAAAGACAAAAACAACTTAACCAAACACTTTGTTCCAAAAGAACTACGTAGGTCTGATTTTCTCATCCCAAATTGAGGAATACGTAGGAGCAAAGGGAAACACCCTTGTCGACCACAAAAAAGAAAAAAATATAAAAAGGGTATAAAGGATATAAGAACATAAAAGGGAACATAAAAATCAAAGTCATGTTTGCACATTCGATTAAAGGCTGCCGTCCCTTGGGACGGACGTGTGGGGTGCTAATACCTTCCCCGTGCGTAAATACAACTCCCGAACCTTTCACTTAAAAGTTCGTAGATCGCGTCTTTTCCGGTTTTTCCGACGTTTTTCTCAAATAAACGTTGGTGGCGACTCCGCGCGTATTCCTTTCGTGGAACACGCATCCCGCGAGTCTCGCGTCGCCCTCCCACCGAAGGGTAGGTTGCGACAGTTGGCGACTCCACTGGGGACTGTTTTTTAGAGAGTTAGGCCATTTAATCTTGTGCAATGTTTTATCATGACTTTCTCCTTTGTTGGTTTCCCTTTATTTGTCTTATGTTCTTGTGTATATAAACTTTTTGTTGCTTTTAGTGTGTTTTAGAATGTATGCATGAGGTAAATATTTATTCATTTGATGCACACAAACACTAACACTATTTGCACACACTGTGAGTGAAAAAGGGCCCTATACCCGGGTTCATGGGAACATAAGGAGTGGAGGTGAATCTGTGATCATGCTAGGTCTCCGACTTGCTTGATTACAGTGAACCCTCATCTAGAGCTTTTCTCTTTGAAAACTTATTGTTGCTAGTAGTCCCTACTGCTGCAATATGTTCTTCGAAGGGGATGATACCTCTAGAAACTATCAAAAGAGATATGACTACCTTGGGGGTTATCACTAAATGCCTAGTTAGTTCTCTCCCTTATAGGTCCCTTAAATAGGGGCACGAGCAGACACGCTGCGTGCCATTTTTCACACTGCCATGCATAAGTATCATATACCCTTTTGCTTATGTTCAGTAAATATCGTCATACTGTGTACATTCCCGCATTGTGTCTTTTGCATAGGCATCGCATATGGGTTCTGTCTTGATCCCTTCTGTAAACAAACCAACGGAGGGTCCGTGTCGCCTTCTTAAAAACGTGCGTTGGGGCATTCTGTTACCCCTAGACGTCGTATCTAAGAAGGGGACAAATTCCCCGAACCCCCGCTTTTCTAGATTGCATCTGTGTCATATGCATTCCATCATGCATTCATCCATCCCACCCATGATAGATGTCGGAGTTTTGATTCGCACTAGATTTTATTTCACTTTAGTAAAACATGGGATCAAGTCAAAAGCCTTCGCTTGAAAAGAGGTTTTATCAAGTCAAAATCAAGAGCTTAGAGGTCACCAGTTTACGAAAGTTGGGGCAATTAATGGGTCAACTTCAACGGCAAGCCTTCCGCAAAGCCTATGGTAAGATTTGGGACCTAGCTAGGGTAGAAGTCTCCATGGAACCGATTGCATCCCTTTCCCAGTATTATGACCAGCCCCTAAGGTGCTTCACATTTGAGGACTTCCAGCTAGTGCCGACTGTGAAAGAGTTTGAAGAAATCCTGGGATGCCCAATGGGAGGAAGGAAGCCATATCTTTTCTCTAGGTTCTATCCTTCCACGACAAGAGTTGCCAAGGTAGTGAAAATCTCAGCACAAGAGTTGGACCGGGTAAAGCAAAACAGGAATGGGGTAGTCGGAGTACCAAGGAAGTGTTTGGAGGAAAGGGCAAAGGCCTTGGCAAATCAAGGCGAATGGGCTTTCTTTTATTGACATCTTGGCGCTTTTGATCTTTGGAGTTGTCCTCTTTCCGAATATGGAAGGGTTAGTGGACCCAGCAGCGATTGACGCTTTCCTCGCCTTTCATCATGGCAAGGAAAGCCCGATCGTCTCCATTTTGGCCATGTATGACACGTTCGACCGGGGATGTGAAAAGAGCAGCGCAAGAATTGTTTGTTGTGCACTGGCTCTCTATGTGTGGCTGGTTTCACACCTTTTTTCTCCAAGAAGGTAGGCCCGTCTATCCGCTACAAGGTCACCGCTCGTGCGTCGAAAAGGGAAAGGGTAATTGATTCATTGCACCAAGAGGCAACAATGTGGACGGACTGATTTGCTCTTACTTTGAACAGGAGTCAAGAACTTCCCCGATTGCTAGCCAAGGCCAAAGCAGTGGCGGACACCTACTCCGCCCCCGAGGAGATCCACGGACTTCTCAGCTATTGTCAGCATATGATAGACTTAATGGACCATATGATTAGAAACCGCTAGGAAGTTTGTATTGTCGCTCAGATCTTGACTAGTTATAACTTTTTGAAAAAAATGAGTTTATCCCACGTTTTTACTCCAAAAATCAGTGCGAATCAAGTCACTCCCACATTTTATCTCTAGCATGCATTGTATGTTGGTCTCGTCCTTTGTCACGGGAAGCCGGATGGTCCATATCACCTTCTTAATTGTACACATGGGGCACTGCGCCCCCAAATGCGCAAGTAAGAAGAGATAATTTTCCGGGCTCTCGTGTCCGTAAAATGCATTCATATCATGCATCGCATAAGCATCTCTTCATAATATCATAATGAACATATCGTTCCTGCATTTGTCCGTTATCATATTCCAGCCTCACATTTTGCATGAGTCATTGCATCATCATATGCGTTCAACATACTTTTTGTTTGCTCATACACGATCCTTGTATTTTCCTCTACAAAACAAAAACAAAAAAAAAGGGGAAGTACGAAAATTCACGCTGCATTCTTAGTTGCATATATTCGGTACCATGAGCCAACCATGTTGGGATCATAAACCCATTTCACTTAAAAACAAAATGATTGAACATGGTACCTGATGCATGTTTAACTAAGAAAGGGTGTTTCTTCGGGCATCTCAATCTCATAATTACATTTTCCATGCATAGCATGCATATTCTCGAGTCTTTCATCCCTATGAAACGTTGTTGAAGTATTGGCGATCAAAATTGCCATTCCCTGGGATACGGGGTTGAACCAAGCTCATGCTTTTACAAAAAGGTTCATCAAGTCAAGTTGAAATATGGAAGTAACCGTCTTGCAAAATTGGGGCAAAAGATGAATCGAGTCACATCACTGCTTCGTCTACTGCCAAACATATTTAGGATTGTTGATGTCCTTGTTACTTCCAGTTTCACCTTGACAAAGATGTCATGGACCATGTTGAAAATCTAAATTGATTCAACCCCATATCCTGCGTAAAAATTCGCAATACTTCAACTGTACATCATTCGCATACATCCATGCTTTTCATTGGTTGCATTGCTCATTGCATTCTTTCCTTGAAAAATAAAATAAAATAAAATAAAATGAACTTAATCATTGTTATAAAAAAAAAAACATGCTTTACGGCGTGCTCACCGAACTTGTGCTAGAGCTAGAGTAATGGGTGAAGTAGAGGAGATACAAGAGAAGATGAAGGCCGACATGGAGGCCATGAAAGAGCAAATGGCCACAATGATGGAGGCCATGATGAGCATGAAGAAGATAATGGAAGCCAATGCGGTTATAGTTGCCGCTACTAGCGCTGTCGCTAAGGTGAACCCGATGCTCCCATCTGGCCTCAAGCAAATGAATCATCCAACCTCAAATATGGTAGGCAAAGATTTGGGAAGTACGGATGACCCCATGATGTGCAAATTCAAAACAAGCACGCCTTCCCGCCATATGGTTTGCCTCCCAAACTATACACCACCCAATGTGGTGTACATTCCCAATGAGGATGTCAATAACTTCACTCCCATACTCATTAAGAGCCAACAACCTCAATCTGATCATGCACATGTCTCTCGACCCATGGAGGAGACACATGAAATTCCCCACCACGATCTAGCCAACTTCGAGCCTTGCCTCGGATATGCTGCTGAAGGGCAAGCAGTTGGTGGTATACCCCTGCAAAACACTTTGGAGGGCCCTCAATATCATCCACAACCACAACCCTCACGTTCCACAGCGGTTAAAAACCCTCATGACTATGGCAGGAATGGGAAAGTTGGATCATCTAGAGGAAAGGCTCAGGGCCATTGAAGGAGGTGAAGATTATGCCTTTGCTAACCTAAAAGAGTTGTTCCTAGTACCCAATATCATCACCCCTCCCAAGTTCAAGGTGCTGGACTTTGACAAGTACAAGGGGACTACTTGTCCCAAGAACCATCTAAAGATGTATTGTCAGAAGATGGGGGAATACGCAAAAGATGAGGAATTGTTGATACATTCCTTCCATGAAAGTCTTACTGGGGTAGCTGTTACCTGGTACACTAACTTGGAACCTTCCCGAGTCTATTCTTGGAAGGACCTAATGGTTGCCTTTGTTAGGCAGTATTAGTACAATTTTGATATGGTTCTGGATAGGATGCAACTACAGAACATTTGCAAAAAGGGGGACGGATCTTTCAAAGAACACGCCCAAAAGGTAGAGGGATCTGGCGGCCCAAGTGGTACCCCCAATGATGGAAAGGGAGACGATAATCGTGATGGTAGACACATTATCGATACTCTACTATGAAAAGATGGTGGGCTACGCACCCTCAAAGCTTTGCGGATTTGGTCTTCGCCAGTGAAAGGATCGAAGTGGATCTGAAAAGAGGCAAATTTAATCATCATACTAGGACGACTGAGAAAACTGGGGCAAATAAAGAGGGTGAGGATGAGGGAGAAACCCATGCTGTGACTGCCATTCCTGTACGGCCAAGTTTCCCACCAACCCAACAATGTCATTACTCAGCCAATAACAAACCTCCTCCTTACCCACCACCCAGTTATCCACAAAGGCCATCCCTAAAATCAACCACAAAGCCTGTCTACCGCACTTCCAATGACGAACACCACCTTTAGCACAAACCAAAAAAACACCAACAAAAAGGAATTTTGCAGCAAAAAGCCTGTAGGGTTCACCCCAAATTCCGTTGTCATATGCTAAACTTGATCCCGTGTCTACTTGATAATTCAATGGTAGCCATAACCCTAGCCAAGGTTCATCAACCTCCATTTCTCCGAGAATACGACTCGAACGCAACATGTGCTTGTCACAGAGAAGCCCTGGGGCATTCCATTGAGCATTGTATGACCCCGAAGCATAAAGTGTGAAGTCTAATTGATACAGGCTGGCTGAAATTTGAGGAGAATTGCGTGTAAATCCTGACATTGACAAGAGATGCCACACATGGGGCAATTTTGAAAGCTGTTGTTAGGTGTCCCTAATGACTCATCAGGGTTTCCAAGTTTATGCCATTATTGTAAACCACAGCTACAATGTTAAATGAAATGGATAAAGTTGATATCTTTGTCCCTCATCCTCTCACAAACGCATGTTTGCTTATTCAACTTTCACCGGAATGTGGGTGTAAGCCATTGGTCTGTTTGCTCAAGCAACCTGCGCTCCTAAGTGTTGACTTCCAAGACCGTTCAATCAGAGATTACTCATCTTGCACGTTGGTGGGGGTGCCGTAAAACAATGAGCAAAGTTCAAAACAAATAAGTTTCAAAATAAAAAATAAGTTTCAAATAAAAAGGCATTTGATTGACTGTGTTTTCAAGTAAAAATATAGACGTTCATGTGACCTCTTTTTGTCTTTTTAGAGAGAAGTGAGTTATCAAGAATAGGATGTTGGATAAATGGCCTCAGTTACCTTAAGAAAAAGGGGGTTTGAATTAAGATGCAAAGACTATTCCCCAATTGAACTATCAATCTCTCTTTTCGGATTAACAATGCACACAGGGATAACCCTTCCCTTGTGTTCAGGAATCCTCTACAACAAGAGACCCACGGTCTCTTAATCCCTTTTCAGAAATAAGAAGAAGAGAAGAAGAGGTCTCTCGTAAAAGAGGTAGATTGTAAAATGAAGATCAATCAAAAATTCCTTATTGAATAAGCAAGTGGTTGACCAAGGAATCTTTTGAGAGGATAAGACATTTCAGTTCAGAAAAACTCTTGATCTTTCGAGAGGATAAAGCTGTTTGGGCAATGAAAACTCTCTTTAAAACATTTGAATAGATATGTCTCTTGGAAATTATTTTCTGAAAATCCCCTCTGGTAATCAATTACAAGACTTATGTAATCGATTACAGGTTTTAAAATTTGAATTAAAACATTTTCAACTACTGGTAATCGATTACCAGAGAGCAAATCTCAATTTGAAATGATAGAATTCTTTGGTCAAACCTTTTGTTTGTTTCAATTTGGAAACTTCTTCCTAAAGATTCTAAGAGATCAAACTTGATCATATATCTTGGCTTTCTTGGATTCTTGTCTTGAATAAAACTTAGAAGTACTTGATCCTTTAGCATCATCAAGACATCAAAACATCTTGCTTAAATCCATCAGCTGAAAAATCCTTCAACTATTTCTCATCCTTGGAAAATTCTTTTTGCAAGAATCAACTGCTTCTTTCATTCTTCCTCACTACGAGGTCGTGAAAACAAGACAACACTTGGTACCTCTAAGCCCTACACTGGGGCAACGAAAGGCACCATGCAAAAACCTCAAGCGAACCTAGGGGCAGATTAGAAGTTCTCACCCAATAGGTTCCCTCCTACAAGGCCATGACGAAAGACAACGATTGGTACCTCAAAGCCTTACACTGGGGCAATGAGGGGCACCGTGCATGAGCCTTAAGTGAACCTAGGGGCAGATTAGAAGTTCTCACCCAATAGGTTCCCTCCTACAAGGTCATGACGAAAGACAACGATTGGTACCTCAAAGCCTTACACTGGGGCAATGAGGGGCATCGCGCATGAGCCTCAAGTGAACATAGGGGCAGATCAAAAGTTCTCACCTGTCGATGTTTTTAAACAAAAAAGGGGGGGACAAACCCTAGGATTTCAATGGATTGATCAAACATCAAATGGCTCCATTGCCGTCACTCCAAAATGGTCAAGTGACTAAATCAAACAGAACACACACTCTGAGGAAGTTCCCGGAGAGATTTGCAAAAAAGGATAGGATGAGGTTGCATGAATTATCACCTCTTTCAAAAGGACAGTCAATCTGTGTTTTCCAAAAAAAATTAAATCAAAATCAAAAAATAGGGAAAGAATGTCATGAACATTGTACAACTTTCCATTACATTGCATTGTTTCATATGAAGTCTGCATTTACCAAAATTTCACGACAAAGGTTGCATGCATCTGCATCCCCAAAAATTATGTTAACTGCATGGATTTCCTACATCTAATGTCCAAATCTTGTGGATTTGGGATGACCGGCTCTCTCGATGAGTCGATCTCTTGCTTTCTCATAAGGGTGGACCCTTGGGTACTTGTACCTATCACCTTTAGAGGACTACACGTCCTCGCCTTGAGAGGACTACATGTCCTCACCATCAGAGGACTGCATGTCCTCACCTTGAGAGGACTACACGTCCTCAGCACCAGAGGGCTGCACGCCCTCACCTTGGGTACTAGTTACCCTCACCGTTGAGAGGACTACACGTCCTCGCCTTGAGAGGACTACACGTCCTCACCATCAGAGGGCTGCACGCCCTCACCTCCAGAGGACTACATGTCCTCGCCTTGAGAGGGCTGCACGCCCTCACCTTGGGTACTAGTTACCCTCACCGTCAGAGGACTACACGTCCTCGCCTTGAGAGGACTACACGTCCTCACCATCAGAGGGCTGCACGCCCTCACCTCTAGAGGACTACATGTCTTCGCCTTGAGAGGGCTACACGCCCTCACCTTGGGTACTAGTTACCCTCACCGTTGAGAGGACTACACGTCCTCACCATCAGAGGGTTGCACGCCCTCACCTCCAGAGGACTACATGTCCTCGCCTTGAGAGGGCTACATGCCCTCACCTTGAAAGGACTACACGTCCTTGCGAGCAGAGGGCTGCACGCCCTCACCTCCAGAGGACTACACCTCCTCGCCTTGAGAGGGCTGCACGCCCTCACCTTTAGAGGGCTACGTGTCCTCATTTTCAGTGTGCTCGACATCCACACCTTAAAAGAATTTAAGGTCCTCTGCCCTTAAATGCTTAACCGAGACTTGCACTTCCGGTTAAGGGGCCAGTAGTTTCCTTTTAACGGTTCCTGGGCCACCCCCTGATATTGGAGGAGGGCCAACTGTGCGAGCACAACCAGAGAGGGAGGCTATCACACCGCTACTATGCATACTGGGGCAAGATTTCACCCGTGCCGCTGCAAAGAGACGAGTGCGGATCATGCGCACCAACATGACCACTCTTACAAAGATATAGATGACATTGCTACTTAGCAACATTTTGCCCAGCGACCGCAATGCCAATCTCCCCCTGCAAAAGTATCAGTTGGTCTGTGTCGTCCCGACATGGGTAAGTATGCATATAGTTCAACTGATTTCTGATACCATCTATTGTTTGCAGGGATCGCACCCACAAGACACCCAGTGGACCCGGAAAAGTCCAACAGGGCCCTGGGGTTTCCAGCTCTGGTTACGGGCCTCTATCAGTCCTACAGGGTGCCCGTACCCCCCGGCAAGGTCACGTCATCATAGGTAAGTATGCACATCGCTCAACTGATTTCTGATTTCATCTATTGTTTGCAGGGATTGCGCCTGCAAGACACCCAGTGGACCCGAAGAAGTCCAACAGGGTCTTGGAGTTGTCAAGCTCTAATTACGGGTCTCTGTCAGTTCTACGGAGTACCTGTCACCTCCAGCAAGGGCATCAGGCCCCCTACTAATCGAGCTTTCATCAAGAAGTACTGTGCCCCCAGGCAGGCGCAGGGCGAAACACCACAGCAGCATTGGGATGGCCGGTAGCGGGCAATAGACACACCGCCACCACCTCTAGAGTTCACCTCAGCTCATCCGCAAAAAAGGTTAGAGCGTTGCCTACGACACATGGCCGACCAGCAGGCTACCAAATCCAAAGCCAAAGGTAAGCAAAGTACTAGGTCAGTGACTGACAAGTCATAAGGCGTCCAGCTAAAGACGTTAAAGAAGCGCTACTAAGAGGCAACCTAGTACCTTTTGAATTTGTGCTTGTTATTTGATCACTTTTCATAGTAAGACACACCTAGTTGCTCATGATCCTAGGAATTTAAATAAAACGAGCACAAGCTCGGAAGGTAGTCATACCTCACAAAATATATATATGTATGTTTAGGTAGAAAGATACCTTAGATATGCATGTATGTAAACAAAAACACACTTCACAAAATATATATATATATATGTATGTTTAGGTAGCAAGATACCTTGGATATGCATGTATATAGCAAAAATACCTCGCAAAAATATACACATGTTTAGGTAGCAAAATACCTCATGAAAAAAAAAGGGGGGGGAAAAACAAACAAGAAAAAGAAATAAACAAATGATAATAAAAAAAAAAGAAGGAGAAAAAATAAAAAAATAAGTTGTCAAGCTGAAAAACCAACATGCTTTTGAAAAGAGATGACTTCCAACTTTTCTTTGGAAAAATTCACTGATCATAACTAGTTTTTGAAAAAATGTGTATACACCTGAAGGGTGAATGCTGTGAAGATTTTCCCAGACGCCCAAAATGGACTCGGATAAATGCACAAATTGATAAAAGAACATATTTTGGAAACATTGGGTTGATATAAAATAGAGGAAATGAATCCTGAGCCCTAGCATCACATGACCATAAAAATTTGACACTTGAGTGCCCGCATAGGTGCATGCATAACCAGTTTTGCATAAAATTTCCAAATCATCATTTTTGCATTTGTGTCATGGAAATAATGTGGGGCATCCCTTTTTATCCTTGAACCAAACCAAACCCTGACATGTATCATGTCTAGCCATTCTACAAGCCTTGAGCCAAAATCCTGACTCACCATAAACCTTACCCTCGAAAGCAAAAAAGGAAGGAAAGGAAATTCCCAATCAAAGAGAAAGCAAAAAAGGAAGGAAAGGAAATTCCCAATCAAAGAGAAAGCAAAAAAGGAAGGAAAGGAAATTCCCAATCAAAGAGTGGGAGAAAGAGAAAAAAGAAAAAGAAAGGAAATTCCCAATCAAAGAGTGGGAGAAAGAAAAAAGAAAAGAAAGAAAATTCCCAACCAAAGAATGGGAGAAAGTAAAAAAGAAGGAAGCTCCTGGTCAAAGAAACCAGAAGAAATGTGCAGAGAGGTCTTTGGACCAGACAATATCTGAACAGTACAGAATTGTCACCTAATGAACAAAAAAAGAAGGAAAGGAAACCACGACCTAAAATGGTCTTCTCCCTTTGATTACCAACCAAAATCCCGTGCGCTAGCGACCTCTTTCGCCCCGCACTAAACAAAAAAAAACAGAAAAAGAAAAAAGCCAGAAAAGATCAAAAGCCAAAAACACACAAAAGCCGAAAGAAGAAACCACCAAAAGAACCCATTCCCAAGGGAAGCCCTATTGATCCATGATCACGCGTGTAATTTTTGATTTGATAGGAAATAATTTGCAAAGTCAAGTCATGACATATCTATGGTTCGGAATTAGGATGAAACACTTACCTGTGCGAGATTGATACACTTTGAGTAGATTTCTTCTATTTTTGTCGAACCCAGTGTTTCCTCTAAATGGTCATTTAGAAACGAAATGCTAACATCCAAAATCTCATTTATGGTTATGGGAGATTTCATCAGCAGACTCTCCTTCCCCGGTAGACGCATTGTTTTTCACTCAAAAAAGCATATGCTGCTCTAAATCAGTTGGAATATTTGTCTCTTTGCTAAAGCATGTTTGCATTTTAGTGGAGAAAACACCGAGACTTTTTCAAGTCTCACAAGTTATCCAGAACTACGTAGGTCTGAATTCCTCATTGGAGGATACGTAGGAGCAAGAGCCTCGCTTTTGTCGACCACACCGCCTTTTGTCGCCATGACTCAAGAGCTGGTAGCCCGCGGAGATACCTTATGGTTATTCGCACCCTTTTGTCATCCAGAGGCGGCGGGCCCGATGACAAGCAGAGACCAAGTTTGGTCATTCTGCACCCATGATACGCGGAGATACCTTATGGTTATTCGCACCCTTTTGTCATCCAGAGGCGGCGGGCCCGATGACAAGCAGAGACCAAGTTTGGTCATTCTGCACCCATGATACGCGGAGATACCTTATGGTTATTCGCACCCTTTTGTCATCCAGAGGCGGCGGGCCCGATGACAAGCAGAGACCAAGTTTGGTCATTCTGCACCCATGATACGCGGAGATACCTTATGGTTATTCGCACCCTTTTGTCATCCAGAGGCGGCGGGCCCGATGACAAGCAGAGACCAAGTTTGGTCATTCTGCACCCATGATACGCGGAGATACCTTATGGTTATTCGCACCCTTTTGTCATCCAGAGGCGGCGGGCCCGATGACAAGCAGAGACCAAGTTTGGTCATTCTGCACCCATGATACGCGGAGATACCTTATGGTTATTCGCACCCTTTTGTCATCCAGAGGCGGCGGGCCCGATGACAAGCAGAGACCAAGTTTGGTCATTCTGCACCCATGATACGCGGAGATACCTTATGGTTATTCGCACCCTTTTGTCATCCAGAGGCGGCGGGCCCGATGACAAGCAGAGACCAAGTTTGGTCATTCTGCACCCATGATACGCGGAGATACCTTATGGTTATTCGCACCCTTTTGTCATCCAGAGGCGGCGGGCCCGATGACAAGCAGAGACCAAGTTTGGTCATTCTGCACCCATGATACGCGGAGATACCTTATGGTTATTCGCACCCTTTTGTCATCCAGAGGCGGCGGGCCCGATGACAAGCAGAGACCAAGTTTGGTCATTCTGCACCCATGATACGCGGAGATACCTTATGGTTATTCGCACCCTTTTGTCATCCAGAGGCGGCGGGCCCGATGACAAGCAGAGACCAAGTTTGGTCATTCTGCACCCATGATACGCGGAGATGCCTTATGGTTATTCGCACCCTTTTGTCATCCAGAGGCGGCGGGCCCGATGACAAGCAGAGACCAAGTTTGGTCATTCTGCACCCATGATACGCGGAGATACCTTATGGTTATTCGCACCCTTTTGTCATCCAGAGGCGGCGGGCCCGATGACAAGCAGAGACCAAGTTTGGTCATTCTGCACCCTTGTATCATCCAGAGGCGGCGGGCCCGATGATACGCAGAAATACCCGAGTGGTTATCCGTATAAACATTCTTTTGCTATCTGTAAGACAGAACGCTTGATAGCATGCAGAGGCTGACACAGTCTTCTGCACCTTTTGTTCCTCCGGGAACAACAAGTCATTTACATGCGGAAATTTCATGGTCACCCGCGACTCTCGTCAACCGAGAGGAGCGAAATTAGTGTCATACACTGATTTTCGTCCGGGGACCTTTGCTTGATGACATGCGACCATTCTTTGGTCCTTGTGAGGTGCTTGGCATCCGTCATTAGGCAATTTGTGAAATTCTAGGAGCGACAAGTCATGGTCACCCGCGACTCTCGAGGAGCGAAATTAGTGTCATACACTGATTTTCGGGGACCTTTGCTTGATGACATGCGACCATTCTTTGGTCCTTGTGAGGTGCTTGGCATCCATCATTAGGCAATTTGTGAAATTCTAGGAGCGACAAGTCATGGTCACCCGCGACTTTCGTCAACCGAGAGGAGCGAAATTAGTGTCATACACTGATTTTCGGGGACCTTTGCTTGATGACATGCGACCATTCTTTGGTCCTTGTGAGGTGCTTGGCACCCATCATTAGGCAATTTGTGAAATTTTGGGAACAACAAGTCATTTGCATGTGGAGATTTTATGGTCCCCCGCGACTCTCGCCAAATCGAGAGGAACGAAATTAGTGTCTTATCTTTACTTTCCTTTTATCTCCAATAAAAGACAAGTAAAGAGGGGCAACTGTCATACCCTAATTTCGTCCGGGGACCTTTGCTCGATGACGTGCGACCATTCTTTGGTCCTCGTGAGGTGCTTGGCACCCATCATTAGGCAATTTGTGAAATTCCAGGACATGCCGAAAAACCAAAAAAATATTGATGCACAATCCTTAAGTTTCCGTGACACACCGGAAATCAAATGGAAGCATCGTTGCATAATTAAGTGAGGTTCCGTAACATTCCGTAAGTCAAAAAGAGGATGATTATGTAATCCGCAAGGTTCCGTAACATTACGGAAAGAAAACAAGTATCGTTACGAAATTCGTAAGTTTCCGTAACTTTACGAAAAAAGAATCACCAAAAAAACAGCAGAGGGGGGTGTACTTAGTAAAAATGGGGGTGCAAATAGCACCCAGGCCCACTTGGGCCCTCCAGAAGATTCCTCCAGAAGGCGGTTGCTTCTGGAGGAAGCAACCCTGCTCGCCTGGGCGAGCTGAGCTCGCCTGGGCGAGCTGGGCGGCAACCACCTCCCCTATTTTGCTATAAATAGGGGAGGAATGCAAGAAGAAAAGGGTCCAGCCCCTTAGGCACTTCTCTCTCTTTCGAATTTGCTTGGAAAAATTGTTTCCGTGAAGAAAATCTAAGCCGAGGCGCTTCCGAAACGTTTCCGTAACGTTTTCCGTGAGGAATCTCGCAAAGGTTTCAACCGTTCTTCGACGTTCTTCATTCGTTCTTCATCGTTCTTCGATCTTCAACGGGTAAGTACCTCGAACCAAGCTTTTCAATTCATTCTATGTACCCGTAGTGGTCCACATTGTGTTTCGTGCATTTTTATTCTCGTTTTGTTTACTTTTTATACCCCCTCTTGACGTGCTTAAGCCGTTTTACTTAAGTCATTTCTCGCTTAACTTAAAAATAAAATAAATTTCCACCGAACGTTTGAATTATATTATCCATTAACTTCGGTTAAGATAAATTCCGACCGTTCGGTCGTGCCGTAACCACGTTGGAAATCAAAAAGAGGTAAAAAATAATATAATAATCAAAAAGAAAACATCTTTTAGTAAAATAAAGCGGAAAATCAATCGGACGTTTTCTCTTTGGGATTTCTCATTCTTAATCGAATTGATTAATAACTAAAGTGAAACTAAGGCTAAAATCAACTCGCCTAGTCAAGCTCGTCCACAAAAATAGGCTTTTGAAGTTCGTCATTTCATTTTCTCACTAAGTAAAAATGGATCATTTTTAAGGTCCAACGCCTTAAAATGATCACCTCTTAAAGTAAAAAAGAATCATTTGATAAGAAAGAACTACGTAGGTCTGAGTTCCTCATTGAGGATACGTAGGAGCAAAAGCCCCGCTTTTGTCGACCACCCCAAGAGATCGTTAATGGTCCAATGCCTTAACGTTTCTCTCCTTTCAAAAACAAGAGATCGTTAATGGTCCAACGCCTTAACGTTTCTCCCCTTTCAAAATCAAAAGACCATTTAATGGTTCAACACCTTAAATGACCTTTTGTTAAAAAAAAAAACATATTTTGCAAAAAAGACAAAAACAACTTAACCAAACACTTTGTTCCAAAAGAACTACGTAGGTCTGATTTTCTCATCCCAAATTGAGGAATACGTAGGAGCAAAGGGAAACACCCTTGTCGACCACAAAAAAGAAAAAAATATAAAAAGGGTATAAAGGATATAAGAACATAAAAGGGAACATAAAAATCAAAGTCATGTTTGCACATTCGATTAAAGGCTGCCGTCCCTTGGGACGGACGTGTGGGGTGCTAATACCTTCCCCGTGCGTAAATACAACTCCCGAACCTTTCACTTAAAAGTTCGTAGATCGCGTCTTTTCCGGTTTTTCCGACGTTTTCCTCAAATAAACGTTGGTGGCGACTCCGCGCGTATTCCTTTCGTGGAACACGCATCCCGCGAGTCTCGCGTCGCCCTCCCACCGAAGGGTAGGTTGCGACAATAGCAATCAAACGTTTCATCATTAAAGAACTCTACGTCTAGGTACTTAGGGTCTAAGATTATTCTAGAAGAAAACTGAGAAAGATACCGTAGACGTTGATCATCGGATGAAAACAATGTTGATGATCTTGGAGATGACAAAGAAGGAGGAATAGGTGCTGTGGGTGCTCCGGATGGGCCGTGACGGCGATGGGCAGCAGCGGTAGCGGTGGAGGATGATCCCTTTCTCTTCTTTGATGGCTCTGCCATTTGATGAAGTTTTTCTGGATTTTGATCGGTGGAAGTGAAAGAGGAATGAAAAAGAGGAAGATTGGGCTTTACGGGACGCGATTTGGTGAAGAATCGAGTGAGAATCGAAGGTTTGAAGTTCTAGGTATGGAGGAAAGCGTGGAGGAAGCTTTGGCTGCGCAGCAGCTCCGATTTCGTGAGTATTTATAGAAGATGACGCATTGTAATCGATTACAGGTATTGGTAATCGATTACAGGCCCAATAAGCCTTCTGGTAATCGATTACAGGATGTTGTAATCGATTACAGGCTGCCTGTTCATGTGTAATCGATTACACTAGATGGTAATCGATTACCAGAGCCTATCCTAGGCTAGTTTCTAAGAGAATATCTATATTTAGGCTCAAATACATCCTATATGACTAATTTTCACTACTAATACACTAAATTCAATCATTCAATTACTATATATACAGGAAATCATAAATTCTATCATAAAAACAAGAATTCAAACAAGATCAAACAAAATAATCTACAATCAAAAGGTAAAAAGTAAATCAATCAATCAATCAACCAATCAATTCCTATTTTTCTAAATCTCTTACATCTAAGAGACCTAATTCTCTTCTAATAGAGAAAAACACTTCCTTGGGGAGAGGTTTAGTGAAAATATCAGCAAGTTGATTCTTAGTATCAACAAATTCTAATACACAATCTCCCTTTAAGACATGATCTCTAAGAAAGTGGTGTCTAATCTCTATATGTTTAGTTCTTGAATGTTGAACTGGGTTTTTGGATAGATTTATGGCACTAGTATTATCACACTTAATAGGTATGCGATCAAGAATGATGCCATAGTCAGATAATTGTTGCCTCATCCATAAAATTTGTGCACAACAACTACCGGCAGAGATATACTCCGCTTCAGCAGTAGATAAAGCAACACTGTTTTGTTTCTTACTATGCCATGAGACAAGAGCCGATCCAATAAATTGACAAGTTCCACTTGTACTTTTTCTATCAGTTTTAGATCCGGCAAAATCAGAATCAGAATATCCTATTAAGTTACATGTTGAATTCTTAGGATACCATAATCCTAAATTGATTGTTCCTAATAGATATCTCATGATTCTCTTTACTGCACTTAGATGTGATTGTTTGGGGTTGGATTGAAACCTAGCACACATGCATACACTAAACATAATATCAGGTCTACTAGCAGATAAATAAAGAAGAGATCCGATCATACCTCGATATTGTTTTATGTCTATAGACTGACCAGATTCATCTTTATCTAAGTAACAATTAGTGCTCATCGGTGTAGACATGTGTTTTGCACTATCCATCCCAAATCTTTTGATCAATTCCTTGCAGTATTTGGATTGATTGATGAATATACCTTCTTGAGTTTGCTTGATTTGTAATCCCAGAAAGTACTTTAGTTCTCCCATCATTGACATTTCAAATTCACTTTGCATATCAAGGGAAAACTCCTTGCACAATGAATCATTAGTGGATCCAAAAATTATATCATCAACATATATTTGAACCAACAAAATATCATTATGCTTTCTCTTTATGAATAATGTGGTATCCACTTTACCTCTGGAGAATTCTTTTTCAAGAAGAAAATTACTTAATCGTTCATACCATGCCCTAGGGGCTTGTTTCAAACCATAAAGAGCCTTTTGTAATTTATAAACATGGTTTGGTTTATCAGAAATTTCAAAACCAGGGGGTTGTTCAACATATACCTCTTCTTGAATTAATCCATTTAGAAAGGCACTCTTAACATCCATTTGATAAAGTTTAAAGTTCATTATGGATGCATATGCCAAAAGCATTCTAATGGCTTCTAATCTTGCAACAGGAGCATATGTTTCTTCATAGTCTATCCCCTCTTCTTGATTACACCCTTTTGCTACTAACCTGGCTTTATTTCTAATAATTATACCATGTTCATCTAATTTATTTCTAAAAACCCATTTTGTTCCAATGACAGGATAATTTTCAGGTTTTTCTACTAATTTCCATACATTGTTTCTTTCAAATTGGTTTAGTTCTTCTTGCATGGCAATGATCCAATTATCATCTACTATGGCTTCTTTTATATTTTTAGGTTCAATCATAGATACAAAAGCCATATTATTGCATAAATCTTTAAGAGAATGTCTAGTTGTTACCCCTTTTGAGATATCACCAATAATGTTGTCGAGGGGATGATCTCTTGAAGTTTTCCATTCTCTTGGGAGTGCATCATTGGATTTGCCTTCTTCTGGAGGATCTTCATTGTTTCCTTTGTCATTTCCTTTGGAATCTTGTTCATGAATGTTCATATGTTCTAAAGAATCTGCAATGTCATCTAGCATATTCTTTGTTGACAATATAGCATTAGATTCATCAAAGGTAACATGAATGGATTCCTCTATATTCATAGTTCTCTTATTATATATTCTATATGCTTTGCTTTGTAAAGAATATCCAAGAAAAATACCTTCATCAGATTTTGCATCGAATTTTCCTAGATTATCTTTACCATTATTAAGTACAAAGCACTTGCAACCAAAAACATGTAGATGAGAAATATTAGGTTTTCTACCGTTAAATAACTCATATGGGGTTTTCTTTAAAATAGGTCTTATCAAGGCTCTATTCATAATGTAACATGCAGTATTGACAGCTTCAGCCCAAAAATACTTTGGAAGAGAAGTATCATTTAATAAAGTTCTTGCAATTTCTTCCAATGACCTATTTTTCCTCTCAACAACTCCATTTTGTTGAGGAGTTCTTGGTGCAGAAAAATTATGTTCAATACCATGTTCATCACAAAATAATTCAAAATCTTTATTTTCAAATTCACCCCCATGATCACTTCTAATGGATGCAATCTTGAGATTTTTCTTGTTTTGTATGACTTTAGCAAGTTTCCTAAATGCATGGAATGAATCACTTTTATGTGTAATAAATAATGTCCAAGTATATCTAGAGAAATCATCAACTATAACTAAAGCATAGTAATTTCCTCCAAAACTCATGGTTCTAGATGGACCAAATAGATCCATATGCAATAACTGTAATGGTCGAGTGGTTGAAACAACATTTTTAGATTTGAATGAGACTCTTGTTTGTTTGCCCTTTTGACATGCATCGCATAATTTATCTTTTTCAAATTTCAATTTAGGCAAACCAACTACTAAATCTTTTGAAATTAATTTATTTAAGTGATCCATGTTTATGTGAGCAATTCTTTTATGCCATAACCATGGATCATCATCTTTACTAAGAAAGCAATGATTGTTTTCTTGTTTTATGCTTAAGTCTATCATGTAAACATTATTGACTCTATGTCCTACATGCTTTATATTAATGTCATGCTTATGTTCTATAAGACATTTCTGAGAATCAAATGATACTAGATAGCCTTTGTCACATAGTTGACTAACGCTAAGCAGGCTATGCTGAAGGCCTTCAACAAGTAGAACATTTTCAATGGAGTTTGAAGAATTTGTACCTATTTTACCCACTCCAAGAATTCTACCTTTGTTGTTGTCACCATATGTTACATGCCCGCTTTTCTTTGGAGATATGTGTGTAAAATTTGATGCATCTCCAGTCATATGTTTTGAGCATCCGCTATCTATGTACCACTTCTTTCTCAAAGATACCTCTTCATCACTTTCGTAACTTTTTGCCATAAGACAAAGATTTATCTCTTCATTTTCAGAATCATCAGAGGATTCCAAATCATTTTCATCCCATGTGATGTATGCTTTCTTTAGTTTCTTCTCACTATGATTTTTCTTTTCAGATTTTTCCATCTTTTTCTTGAAGATGGGACAATCAACCCTCAGATGTCCAGGTTGATTGCATTCAAAGCATTTTAGAGTAGAGGATGAATTTTCTGTCCTTCTCTTTGATTTAAAATTTGGTCGCCTCTGATTTCCTCTTACTTTAAGAAATTTGTT
The DNA here is from genome assembly GCF_004193775.1 of Glycine soja. Taxonomy (NCBI): domain Eukaryota; kingdom Viridiplantae; phylum Streptophyta; class Magnoliopsida; order Fabales; family Fabaceae; genus Glycine; species Glycine soja. The sequence goes on from NC_041015.1 coordinate 15,494,778, forward strand.
GAATCTTTTTACAAAGAAACTTAGATCATCATCATCATCTGCATCATTATCCTGATCACTTTCTTCTTGAATTGAGGATGATGCTTTAAGAGCAATTCCTTTCTTTTTCTTGTCATTTTCTTCATTTTGGTGCAATCTCAATAGTTCCATCTCATGTTCCTGCAACTTACCAAATAAAGTGGCAAGAGACATGTTAGACAAATCTCTTGATTCAGAAATAGCCGTTACTTTGGGTTGCCATTCTCTACTTAAACATCTTAGCACCTTGTTTATAAGATCTTCATTTTGAAATTCTTTGCCTAAGGCTGCTAGATGATTTACTATATGTGTAAATCTCTTTTGCATACTTTGAATATTTTCATTTGTATTCATTCTAAATAATTCATACTCATGAGTTAGTGCATTTATCCTAGATCTTTTAACATCTGTAGTTCCTTCATGTGTTAATCGAAGAGTGTCCCACATTTCCTTAGCACTCTTACAATTTGAAACTCTGAAATATTCATCCATTCCTAGGGCAGATGTTATTATGTTTTTGGCTTTTAGGTTGTATTGTACTCGTTTTCTATCCTCTTCAGACCATCTATCTCTAGGTTTTTCTATGGTTATGCTTTCACTAGATGAACTACCATCTATTGAAACTCTTTCTACTGTGGTGGGTATATAAGGACCTATTTCAATGGCTTCCCAGATATTTAGATCTATTGCCTCGATAAAAATTTGCATTCGGGTTTTCCAGTAGTGGTAACCCTCTCCATTAAAGATTGGAGGTCTATTGATAGAATTCCCTTCTGGAAATAAGGAATTTGCTGAGGCCATCTTTTTCTTGAAGCTTCTAAACTTTGTACAAGAATGAAGCTCTGATACCACTTGTTAGACAAGTGGCCTCAGATATCTTAAGAAGGGGGGTTGAATTAAGATATTGCAAACTGTTTCCCCTAATTAAAAATCTATTTCACTTTTTACACAAGTTATGAATTCCCTTAATGACAATCTTCTTAAATGTTAATTCAAATGAAGCAACTTGAATATGAATATGAAACAATAATAAATAAAGGAGATTAAGGGAAGAGAAAATGCAAACTCAGTTTTATACTGGTTCGGCCACACCCTTGTGCCTACGTCCAGTCCCCAAGCAACCCGCTTGAGAGTTCCACTATCTTGTAAATTCCTTTTACAAGTTCTAAACACACAAGGACAATCCTTCCTTTGTGTTTAGAGATCCTTTACAACAAGAGACTCACAGTCTCTTAATCCCTTAGAGAATGAGAAGAAGAAGAGGAACAAATCTCTCTAGAAAGAGATGGATTTTACAGATTGAGCACTCAAATAATTCCTTAATAAATTGCAATTGAATTGGCCAAGGAATTCTTAAGAGGATAAAATGAAATTGCTCTTTGAGAGGATAAACACTTTGTGGTACTGAAAATCTCTGAGCAATTTCGTGTTTAAGTCACATATATATAGACCATTGGTGGTCATGAGTAAAGCCTTTGAAAAGTTGTGACTCTTGAAATTATTTTTCTGAAATTCCTGTCTGGTAATCGATTACAGTAATTGTGTAATCGATTACAGCTTTTAAAATTTGAATTAAAACGTTTACTAACTGCTGGTAATCGATTACCAAAATTGTGTAATCGATTACACAGTCTAAAATTTCGAATTCAAATTTTTATAGCTGTTATAAAACGTATTTGGCCACTGGTAATCGATTACATCCTCTGGTAATCGATTACCAGAGAGTAAAACCTTTGAAAAACACTTTTTATTTTAAATCACTTGGCCAAACCTTTGCTAATTCAATTAGGAATTCCCTTCCTAATATTCTAGTGATCATCTTGATGTTGTGACTTGTAATCTTGAAGTATTGTCTTGAATTTTAATCTTGAAAAGCCCATTTGCATCAATTGCAACACATCATCATGATCATCATCAAAACATCAAAGCCAATTGCATCTACAGATGACGTAAATCTCCGCGAGTCAACGGGCTTGTCGGTCGCGATTGACAAAGGGCGCAGAAGACAACATTAGTCAATGCGTGCTATCAGGCTTTTCATCTTACAGACAGCAAAAAGTTTATACGGATAACCACTCGGGTATTTCCGCCCGTCAGCGTGACTCAAAAGTCAGTATGACTGATCTTGTGAGCGTGGAAGATGACGTAAATCTCCGCATGTCAACGGTCTGGTCGGACGCGATTGACGAAGGTCGCAGAAGACGAAGTTAGTCTCTACGTGCTATCAGGCTTTTCGTCTTACAGACAACAAAAAGTTTATACGGATAACCACTCGGGTATTTCCGCCCGTCAGCGTGACTCAAAAGTCAGTATGACAGATCTTGTGAGAGCGGAATATGACGTAAATCTCCGCGTGTCAACGGGCTTGTCGGCCGCGATTGACGAAGGGCGCAGAAGACGAAGTTAGTCTTTGTGTGCTATCAGGCTTTTCATCTTACAGACAGCAAAAAGTTTATACGGATAACCACTCGGGTATTTCCGCCTGTCAGCGTGACTCAAAAGTCAGTATGACAGATCTTGTGAGCGCGGAAGATGACGTAAATCTCCGCATGTCAACGGGCTTGTCGAACGCGATTGACGAAGGTCGCAGAAGACGACGTTAGTCTCTACGTGCTATCAGGCTTTTCGTCTTACAGACAGCAAAAAGTTTATACGGATAACCACTCGGGTATTTCCGCCCGTCAGCGTGACTCAAAAGTCAGTATGACAGATCTTGTGAGCGCGGAAGATGACGTAAATCTCCGCATGTCAACGGGTTTGTCAGCCGCGATTGACGAAGGGCGCAGAAGACGACATTAGTCTTTGTGTGTTATCAGGCTTTTCGTCTTACAGACAGCAAAAAGTTTATACGGATAACCACTCGGGTATTTCCGCCCATCAGCGTGACTCAAAAGTCAGTATGACAGATCTTGTGAGCGTGGAAGATGATGTAAGTCTCCGCGTGTCAACGGGCTTGTCGGCCGCGATTGACGAAGGGCGCAGAAGACGACATTAGTCTATGCGTGCTATCAAGCTTTTCGTCTTACAGACAGCAAAAAGTTTATACGGATAACCACTCGGGTATTTCCGCCCGTCAGCGTGACTCAAAAGTCAATATGACAGATCTTGTGAGCGTGGAAGATGACGTAAATCTCCGCGTGTCAACGGGCTTGTCGGCCGCGATTGACGAAGGGCGCAGAAGACAACATTAGTCAATGCGTGCTATCAGGCTTTTCATCTTACAGACAGCAAAAAGTTTATACGGATAACCACTCGGGTATTTCAGCCCGTCAGCGTGACTCAAAAGTCAGTATGACAGATCTTGTGAGCGCGGAAGATGACGTAAATCTCCGCATGTGAACGGTATGGTCGGACGCGATTGACGAAGGTCGCAGAAGTCGAAGTTAGTCTGTACGTGCTATCAGGCATTTCGTCTTACAGACAACAACAAGTTTATACGGATAACCACCCGGGTATTTCCGCACGTTAGCGTGACTCAAAAGTCAGTATGACAGATCTTGTGAGAGCGGAAGATGACGTAAATCTCCGCGTGTCAACGGGCTTGTCGGCCGCAATTGACGAAGGGCGCAGAAGACGAAGTTAGTCTCTGTGTGCTATCAGGCTTTTCATCTTACAGACAGCAAAAAGTTTATACGGATAACCACTCGGGTATTTCCGCCCGTCAGCGTGACTCAAAAGTCAATATGACAGATCTTGTGAGCGTGGAAGATGACGTAAATCTCCGCGTGTCAACGGGCTTGTCGGCCGCGATTGACGAATGGCGCAGAAGACGACGTTAGTCTCTGCGTGCTATCAGGCTTTTCGTCTTACAGCAACAAAAAGTTTATACGGATAACCACTCAGGTATTTCCGCCCGTCAGCGTGACTGAAAAGTCAGTATGACAGATCTTGTGAGCGTGGAAGATGACGTAAATCTCCGCGAGTCAACGGGCTTGTCGGTCGCGATTGACGAAGGGCGCAGAAGACAACATTAGTCAATGCGTGCTATCAGGCTTTTCATCTTACAGACAGCAAAAAGTTTATACGGATAACCACTCGGGTATTTCCGCCCGTCAGCGTGACTCAAAAGTCAGTATGACAGATCTTGTGAGCGCGGAAGATGACGTAAATCTCCGCATGTGAACGGTATGGTCGGACGCGATTGACGAAGGCCGCAGAAGTCGAAGTTAGTCTCTACGTGCTATCAGGCATTTCGTCTTACAGACAACAAAAAGTTTATACGGATAACCACTCGGGTATTTCCGCCCGTCAGCGTGACTCAAAAGTCAATATGACAGATCTTGTGAGCGTGGAAGATGACGTAAATCTCCGCGTGTCAACGGGCTTGTCGGCCGCGATTGACGAATGGCGCAGAAGACGACGTTAGTCTCTGCGTGCTATCAGGCTTTTCGTCTTACAGCAACAAAAAGTTTATACGGATAACCACTCAGGTATTTCCGCCCGTCAGCGTGACTGAAAAGTCAGTATGACAGATCTTGTGAGCGTGGAAGATGACGTAAATCTCCGCGTGTCAACGGGTTTTTCAGCCGCGATGGACGAAGGGCGCAGAAGACGACATTAGTCTTTGCGTGTTATCAGGCTTTTCGTCTTACAGACAGCAAAAAGTTTATACGGATAACCACTCGGGTATTTCCGCCCGTCAGCGTGACTCAAAAGTCAGTATGACAGATCTTGTGAGCGTGGAAGATGATGTAAGTCTCCGCGTGTCAACGGGCTTGTCGGCCGCGATTGACGAAGGGCGCAGAAGACGACATTAGTCTATGCGTGCTATCAAGCTTTTCGTCTTACAGACAGCAAAAAGTTTATACGGATAACCACTCGGGTATTTTCGCCCGTCACCGTGACTCAAAAGTCAATATGACAGATCTTGTGAGCGCGGAAGATGACGTAAATCTCCGCGTGTCAACGTGTTTGTCAGCCGCGATTGAAGAAGGGCACAGAAGACGACATTAGTCTTTGCGTGTTATCAGGCTTTTCGTCTTACAGACAGCAAAAAGTTTATACGGATAACCACTCGGGTATTTCCGCCCGTCAGCGTGACTCAAAAGTCAGTATGACAGATCTTGTGAGCGCGGAAGATGACGTAAATCTCCGCATGTCAACGGGTTTGTCAGCCGCGATTGACGAAGGGCGCAGAAGACGACATTAGTCTTTGTGTGTTATCAGGCTTTTCGTCTTACAGACAGCAAAAAGTTTATACGGATAACCACTCGGGTATTTCCGCCCCTCAGCGTGACTCAAATGTCAGTATGACAGATCTTGTGAGCGTGGAAGATGATGTAAGTCTCCGCGTGTCAACGGGCTTGTCGGCCGCGATTGACGAAGGGCGCAGAAGACGACATTAGTCTATGCGTGCTATCAAGCTTTTCGTCTTACAGACAGCAAAAAGTTTATACGGATAACCACTCGGGTATTTCCGCCCGTCAGCGTGACTCAAAAGTCAATATGACAGATCTTGTGAGCGTGGAAGATGACGTAAATCTCCGCGTGTCAACGGGCTTGTCGGCCGCGATTGACGAAGGGCGCAGAAGACAACATTAGTCAATGCGTGCTATCAGGCTTTTCATCTTACAGACAGCAAAAAGTTTATACGGATAACCACTCGGGTATTTCCGCCCGTCAGCGTGACTCAAAAGTCAGTATGACAGATCTTGTGAGCGCGGAAGATGACGTAAATCTCCGCATGTCAACGGGTTGTCGGACGCGATTGACGAAGGTCGCAGAAGACGAAGTTAGTCTCTACGTGCTATCAGGCTTTTCGTCTTACAGACAACAAAAAGTTTATACGGATAACCACTCGGGTATTTCCGCCCGTCAGCGTGACTCAAAAGTCAGTATGACAGATCTTGTGAGCGTGGAAGATGACGTAAATCTCCGCGTGTCAACGGGCTTGTCGGCCGCGATTGACGAAGGCGCAGAAGACGACGTTAGTCTCTGCGTGCTATCAGGCTTTTCGTCTTACAGACACAAAAAGTTTATACGGATAACCACTCGGTATTTCCGCCCGTCAGCGTGACTCAAAAGTCAGTATGACAGATCTTGTGAGCGCGGAAGATGACGTAAATCTCCGCGTGTCAACGGGTTTGTCAGCCGCGATTGACGAAGGGCGCAGAAGACGACATTAGTCTTGCGTGTATCAGGCTTTTCGTCTTACAGACAGCAAAAAGTTTATACGGATAACCACTCGGGTATTTCCGCCCGTCAGCGTGACTCAAAAGTCAGTATGACAGATCTTGTGAGCGTGGAAGATGACGTAAATCTCCGCGTGTCAACGGGCTTGTCGGCCGCGATTGACGAAGGGCGCAGAAGACGACATTAGTCTCTGCGTGCTATCAAGCTTTTTGTCTTACAGACAGCAAAAAGTTTATACGGATAACCACTCGGGTATTTCCGCCCGTCAGCGTGACTCAAAAGTCAGTATGACAGATCTTGTGAGCGCGGAAGATGACGTAAATCTCCGCGTGTCAACGGGCTTGTCAGCCGCGATTGACGAAGGGCGCAGAAGACGACATTAGTCTCTGCGTGCTATCAGGCTTTTCGTCTTACAGACAGCAAAAAGTTTATACGGATAACCACTCGGGTATTTCCGCCCGTCAGCGTGACTCAAAAGTCAGTATGACAGATCTTGTGAGCGCGGAAGATGACGTAAATCTCCGCGTGTCAACGGGTTTGTCAGCCGCGATTGACGAAGGGCGCAGAAGACGACATTAGTCTTTGCGTGTTATCAGGCTTTTCGTCTTACAGACAGCAAAAAGTTTATACGGATAACCACTCGGGTATTTCCGCCCGTCAGCGTGACTCAAAAGTCAGTATGACAGATCTTGTGAGCGTGGAAGATGACGTAAATCTCCGCGTGTCAACGGGCTTGTCGGCCGCGATTGACGAAGGGCGCAGAAGACGACATTAGTCTATGCGTGCTATCAGGCTTTTCGTCTTACAGACAGCAAAAAGTTTATACGGATAACCACTCGGGTATTTCCGCCCGTCAGCGTGACTCAAAAGTCAGTATGACAGATCTTGTGAGCGCGGAAGATGACGTAAATCTCCGCGTGTCAACGGGCTTGTCGGCCGCGATTGACGAAGGGCGCAGAAGACGACATTAGTCTCTGCGTGCTATCAGGCTTTTCGTCTTACAGACAGCAAAAAGTTTATACGGATAACCACTCGGGTATTTCCGCCCGTCAGCGTGACTCAAAAGTCAGTATGACAGATCTTGTGAGCGCGGAAGATGACGTAAATCTCCGCGTGTCAACGGGCTTGTCGGCCGCGATTGACGAAGGGCGCAGAAGACGAAGTTAGTCTCTGCGTGCTATTAGGCTTTTCGTCTTACAGACAGCAAAAAGTTTATACGGATAACCACTCGGGTATTTCCGCCCGTCAGCGTGACTCAAAAGTCAGTATGACAGATCTTGTGAGCGCGGAAGATGACGTAAATCTCCGCGTGTCAACGGGCTTGTCGGCCGCGATTGACGAAGGGCGCAGAAGACGAAGTTAGTCTCTACGTGCTATCAGGCTTTTCATCTTACAGACAGCAAAAAGTTTATACGGATAACCACTCGGGTATTTCCGCCCGTCAGCGTGACTCAAAAGTCAGTATGACAGATCTTGTGAGCGCGGAAGATGACGTAAATCTCCGCGTGTCAACGGGTTGTCGCCGCGATTGACGAAGGGCGCAGAAGACGACATTAGTCTCTGCGTGCTATCAGGCTTTTCGTCTTACAGACAGCAAAAAGTTTATACGGATAACCACTCGGGTATTTCCGCCCGTCAGCGTGACTCAAAAGTCAGTATGACAGATCTTGTGAGCGCGGAAGATGGCGTAAATCTCCGCGTGTCAACGGGCTTGTCGCCGCGATTGACGAAGGGCGCAGAAGACGACGTTAGTCTCTGCGTGCTATCAGGCTTTTCGTCTTACAGACAGCAAAAAGTTTATACGGATAACCACTCGGGTATTTCCGCCCGTCAGCGTGACTCAAAAGTCAGTATGACAGATCTTGTGAGCGCGGAAGATGACGTAAATCTCCGCGTGTCAACGGGCTTGTCGGCCGCGATTGACGAAGGGCGCAGAAGACGACATTAGTCTTGCGTGCTATCAGGCTTTTCGTCTTACAGACAGCAAAAAGTTTATACGGATAACCACTCGGGTATTTCCGCCCGTCAGCGTGACTCAAAAGTCAGTATGACAGATCTTGTGAGCGCGGAAGATGACGTAAATCTCCGCGTGTCAACGGGCTTGTCGGCCGCGATTGACGAAGGGCGCAGAAGACGACGTTAGTCTCTGCGTGCTATCAGGCTTTTCGTCTTACAGACAGCAAAAAGTTTATACGGATAACCACTCGGGTATTTCCGCCCGTCAGCGTGACTCAAAAGTCAGTATGACAGATCTTGTGAGCGCGGAAGATGACGTAAATCTCCGCGTGTCAACGGGCTTGTCGGCCGCGATTGACGAAGGGCGCAGAAGACGACATTAGTCTCTGCGTGCTATCAGGCTTTTCGTCTTACAGACAGCAAAAACTTTATACGGATAACCACTCGGGTATTTCCGCCCGTCAGCGTGACTCAAAAGTCAGTATGACAGATCTTGTGAGCGCGGAAGATGACGTAAATCTCCGCGTGTCAACGGGCTTGTCGGCCGCGATTGACGAAGGGCGCAGAAGACGACATTAGTCTCTGCGTGCTATCAGGCTTTTCGTCTTACAGACAGCAAAAAGTTTATACGGATAACCACTCGGGTATTTCCGCCCGTCAGCGTGACTCAAAAGTCAGTATGACAGATCTTGTGAGCGCGGAAGATGACGTAAATCTCCGCGTGTCAACGGGCTTGTCGGCCGCGATTGACGAAGGGCGCAGAAGACGACGTTAGTCTCTGCGTGCTATCAGGCTTTTCGTCTTACAGACAGCAAAAAGTTTATACGGATAACCACTCGGGTATTTCCGCCCGTCAGCGTGACTCAAAAGTCAGTATGACAGATCTTGTGAGCGCGGAAGATGACGTAAATCTCCGCGTGTCAACGGGCTTGTCGGCCGCGATTGACGAAGGGCGCAGAAGACGACATTAGTCTTGCGTGCTATCAGGCTTTTCGTCTTACAGACAGCAAAAAGTTTATACGGATAACCACTCGGGTATTTCCGCCCGTCAGCGTGACTCAAAAGTCAGTATGACAGATCTTGTGAGCGCGGAAGATGACGTAAATCTCCGCGTGTCAACGGGCTTGTCGGCCGCGATTGACGAAGGGCGCAGAAGACGACGTTAGTCTCTGCGTGCTATCAGGCTTTTCGTCTTACAGACAGCAAAAAGTTTATACGGATAACCACTCGGGTATTTCCGCCCGTCAGCGTGACTCAAAAGTCAGTATGACAGATCTTGTGAGCGCGGAAGATGACGTAAATCTCCGCGTGTCAACGGGCTTGTCGGCCGCGATTGACGAAGGGCGCAGAAGACGACGTTAGTCTCTGCGTGCTATCAGGCTTTTCGTCTTACAGACAGCAAAAAGTTTATACGGATAACCACTCGGGTATTTCCGCCCGTCAGCGTGACTCAAAAGTCAGTATGACAGATCTTGTGAGCGCGGAAGATGACGTAAATCTCCGCGTGTCAACGGGCTTGTCGGCCGCGATTGACGAAGGGCGCAGAAGACGACATTAGTCTCTGCGTGCTATCAGGCTTTTCGTCTTACAGACAGCAAAAAGTTTATACGGATAACCACTCGGGTATTTCCGCCCGTCAGCGTGACTCAAAAGTCAGTATGACAGATCTTGTGAGCGCGGAAGATGACGTAAATCTCCGCGTGTCAACGGGCTTGTCGGCCGCGATTGACGAAGGGCGCAGAAGACGACGTTAGTCTCTGCGTGCTATCAGGCTTTTCGTCTTACAGACAGCAAAAAGTTTATACGGATAACCACTCGGGTATTTCCGCCCGTCAGCGTGACTCAAAAGTCAGTATGACAGATCTTGTGAGCGCGGAAGATGACGTAAATCTCCGCGTGTCAACGGGCTTGTCGGCCGCGATTGACGAAGGGCGCAGAAGACGACATTAGTCTCTGCGTGCTATCAGGCTTTTCGTCTTACAGACAGCAAAAAGTTTATACGGATAACCACTCGGGTATTTCCGCCCGTCAGCGTGACTCAAAAGTCAGTATGACAGATCTTGTGAGCGCGGAAGATGACGTAAATCTCCGCGTGTCAACGGGCTTGTCGGCCGCGATTGACGAAGGGCGCAGAAGACGACGTTAGTCTCTGCGTGCTATCAGGCTTTTCGTCTTACAGACAGCAAAAAGTTTATACGGATAACCACTCGGGTATTTCCGCCCGTCAGCGTGACTCAAAAGTCAGTATGACAGATCTTGTGAGCGCGGAAGATGACGTAAATCTCCGCGTGTCAACGGGCTTGTCGGCCGCGATTGACGAAGGGCGCAGAAGACGACATTAGTCTCTGCGTGCTATCAGGCTTTTCATCTTACAGACAGCAAAAAGTTTATACGGATAACCACTCGGGTATTTCCGCCCGTCAGCGTGACTCAAAAGTCAGTATGACAGATCTTGTGAGCGCGGAAGATGACGTAAATCTCCGCGTGTCAACGGGCTTGTCGGCCGCGATTGACGAAGGGCGCAGAAGACGACATTAGTCTCTGCGTGCTATCAGGCTTTTCGTCTTACAGACAGCAAAAAGTTTATACGGATAACCACTCGGGTATTTCCGCCCGTCAGCGTGACTCAAAAGTCAGTATGACAGATCTTGTGAGCGCGGAAGATGACGTAAATCTCCGCGTGTCAACGGGCTTGTCGGCCGCGATTGACGAAGGGCGCAGAAGACGACATTAGTCTCTGCGTGCTATCAGGCTTTTCGTCTTACAGACAGCAAAAAGTTTATACGGATAACCACTCGGGTATTTCCGCCCGTCAGCGTGACTCAAAAGTCAGTATGACAGATCTTGTGAGCGCGGAAGATGACGTAAATCTCCGCGTGTCAACGGGCTTGTCGGCCGCGATTGACGAAGGGCGCAGAAGACGACGTTAGTCTCTGCGTGCTATCAGGCTTTTCGTCTTACAGACAGCAAAAAGTTTATACGGATAACCACTCGGGTATTTCCGCCCGTCAGCGTGACTCAAAAGTCAGTATGACAGATCTTGTGAGCGCGGAAGATGACGTAAATCTCCGCGTGTCAACGGGCTTGTCGGCCGCGATTGACGAAGGGCGCAGAAGACGACGTTAGTCTCTGCGTGCTATCAGGCTTTTCGTCTTACAGACAGCAAAAAGTTTATACGGATAACCACTCGGGTATTTCCGCCCGTCAGCGTGACTCAAAAGTCAGTATGACAGATCTTGTGAGCGCGGAAGATGACGTAAATCTCCGCGTGTCAACGGGCTTGTCGGCCGCGATTGACGAAGGGCGCAGAAGACGACGTTAGTCTCTGCGTGCTATCAGGCTTTTCGTCTTACAGACAGCAAAAAGTTTATACGGATAACCACTCGGGTATTTCCGCCCGTCAGCGTGACTCAAAAGTCAGTATGACAGATCTTGTGAGCGCGGAAGATGACGTAAATCTCCGCGTGTCAACGGGCTTGTCGGCCGCGATTGACGAAGGGCGCAGAAGACGACATTAGTCTCTGCGTGCTATCAGGCTTTTCGTCTTACAGACAGCAAAAAGTTTATACGGATAACCACTCGGGTATTTCCGCCCGTCAGCGTGACTCAAAAGTCAGTATGACAGATCTTGTGAGCGCGGAAGATGACGTAAATCTCCGCGTGTCAACGGGCTTGTCGGCCGCGATTGACGAAGGGCGCAGAAGACGACATTAGTCTCTGCGTGCTATCAGGCTTTTCGTCTTACAGACAGCAAAAAGTTTATACGGATAACCACTCGGGTATTTCCGCCCGTCAGCGTGACTCAAAAGTCAATATGACAGATCTTGTGAGCGCGGAAGATGACGTAAATCTCCGCGTGTCAAAGGGCTTGTCGGCCGCGATTGACGAAGGGCGCAGAAGACGACAGTTAGTCTCTGCGTGCTATCAGGCTTTTCGTCTTACAGACAGCAAAAAGTTTATACGGATAACCACTCGGGTATTTCCGCCCGTCAGCGTGACTCAAAAGTCAGTATGACAGATCTTGTGAGCGCGGAAGATGACGTAAATCTCCGCGTGTCAACGGGCTTGTCGGCCGCGATTGACGAAGGGCGCAGAAGACGACATTAGTCTCTGCGTGCTATCAGGCTTTTCATCTTACAGACAGCAAAAAGTTTATACGGATAACCACTCGGGTATTTACGCCCGTCAGCGTGACTCAAAAGTCAGTATGACAGATCTTGTGAGCGCGGAAGATGACGTAAATCTCCGCGTGTCAACGGGCTTGTCGGCCGCGATTGACGAAGGGCGCAGAAGACGACGTTAGTCTCTGCGTGCTATTAGGCTTTTCGTCTTACAGACAACAAAAAGTTTATACGGATAACCACTCGGGTATTTCCGCCCGTCAGCGTGACTCAAAAGTCAGTATGACAGATCTTGTGAGCGCGGAAGATTACGTAAATCTCCGCGTGTCAACGGGCTTGTCGGCCGCGATTGACGAATGGCGCAGAAGACGACGTTAGTCTCCTGTGCTATGAGGCTATTCGGCTTACAGCAACCAAAAGTTTATACGGATAACCACTCGGGTATTTCCGCCCGTCAGCGTGACTCAAAAGTCACTATGACAAAATCTTGTGAGCGCGAAAGATGACGTAAATTTCCGCGAGTCAACGGGC